>NC_053035.3:362291791-362409291 GCF_002575655.3 Aegilops tauschii subsp. strangulata
CCCCCTTTTATTCTAAAAAAAGGGATCTGCACTTCTCATATAAATGGAATGGAATTTCTCGAATTTCACACAGGAGATCATCCTCAACAAGGCCCTGTGGGCTGCTGTTATGTTAGGTGTTTATGAATCTGATTGGAAGGGGACTTAGACCCGATGGATTGGGATATATAAGCTTATTCTTCCAACTGGATTGAGTCATAGTGCAACGTTACTTCTTGCTGGATCTGGATCGCAATATCAAGTTGCTTTCCTGCAGCACCTACATGGCCACATTTGCACTAACTTTGTTCACTGCTTGGTTTGACTGAGCTGTTCAAGAAAAAGGAAAGATGAATGCGTTTAAAATCTACGAGTTGCCTTAGTAAGAAAGTTCCTCCTTCGCGCTATAGAAATGATCTTTAATACAACCTATCCGTTTCGGTTTTGAAGAAGACAGGAATGAGTCAGTGCCAGGTGTCCCCGGTCGTGATACACTAACCAACCAACTTAACCTATAGCGCTCAATCAAATGAAGTTTTGATTTCCCATATGGAGAAAATGCTACCTTCAATCCATAGTGCCATCTTTCTCTTAAAATGACATTAGTTATGCTTTCTTCAAGATCGAGATCATCTAAGACCGATGTCTGATCCCGTCCAATAGCAGGTTTAGTGAGCACCACAGACCAATCCACCTACTTTGATAGCATAAAATCGTTCGGGGATTTTAATGTAAAAACACCTGCGCAGAGCTTGGAGAGCAGAGCACTCGGGTGCGATGGGTTGATTGATTCCATAGTAGGTTTCTGAGTTCATCAGGTGTGCTCGTTCCTGAAATGCTTTTCACAAGAAGCTAGTCAGAAAAAGGGGCACGCAGCTACGCGATTCTAACTGCTCTTGGTTTTGTAACTCACTGCTCTTGGTTTTCTACGTGGGAGTTGGTCCGGATAACATATCTTAACGAGGGATATAAAAGGGCGAAGGTCAATGAAATGGGGTCCTTATAGGTATTTGTCCATGTTCAATCACTGAAGTAATGAATCTAAACAAGAAAATGAAGTAGAAGTGAAAAGCTTTTCTAATATATTTTCATATCTCTTTGCTCAGTTTTCCCCTTTAATGTCCCTCTCCATTATTATTCATAGTAATGTGCTCCTCGCTGAGCTTTATGATTTCCATTATCATTCTTCCCTCTCCTCTCTGATTGCTTTTCATCGTCTCTTTGCGTTTACCCTATTTTCCTGACTCTCCTCTCTTTCTTCTCCCCGTACCATTATTTTGATCATTTCTGAATCTTGAGATTGCTTCAATGCATGTGATCCCTCTCCTCAGCCTTCCCCTCCTAAATCTTAGAATCCTAATGCCACAGGTGCTATGTCGGAAATCCATTTTTATATCCTCTGCCCCAAGGAAAATCAAAGAAGAAAGCCCTGGTATTCTCTACTTGAATTCAGGAAGATTCAGATACCAAAAGCAATAGGAATGGGAAAGCAGAGTGGGCAATAGGTTTATGACTGAGCACTAGTGTCGGTGTCAAAACCGGCGGATCTCGGGTAGGGGGTCCCAAACTATGCGTCTAAGGCGGATGGTAACAGGAGGCGGGGGACACAATGTTTACCCAGGTTCGGGCCCTCTCGATGGAGGTAATACCCTACTTCCTGCTTGATTGATCTTGATGATATGAGTACTACAAGAGTTGATCTACCACGAGATCGTAGAGGCTAAACCCTAGGAGCTAGCCTATGATTATGATTGTTGTTGTCCTACGGACTAAACCCTTCGGTTTATATAGACACCGGAGGGGGCTAGGGTTACACAGAGTCGGTTACAAGGGAGGAGATCTACATATCCGAATTGCCAAGCTTGCCTTCCACGCAAAGGAGAGCCCCATCCAGACACGGGACGAAGTCTTCAATCTCGGATCTTCATAGTCCAACAGTCCGGCCAAAGTACATAGTCCGGCCGTCCGAGGACCCCCTAATCCAGGACTCCCTCAGTAGCCCCTGAACCAGGCTTCAATGACGATGAGTCTGGCGCGCAGATTGTCTGCTGCATTGCAAGGCGGGTTCTTCCTCCGAATACTCCATAGAAGATTTTGAACACAAGGATCGTGTCCGGCTCTGCAAAACAAATTCCACATACCACCGTAGAGAGTATAATATTTCCAAAAATCTAATCTGCTGACAACTTTTCATAACATGACATCACGCCACGGCCCGGTCATTATTCGAACCGTTTTCCTCAACCAGCTACTGCACACATTGCGAGGCGGTTTTCTTGGCACGTCTTGTCGAAGCAGAGATCGTGTCCCCTTATCACAGGATTCTCATCAATACGGGTGTGGGTAACCCAACCGCGCCATCAATCACGACGCTTGGGGAATAAGCGAGTTTACCAGGCAGGTGGGGAGGCGCACAGTTTCTTCCGCCCTTATAAAGGGACAAGGACTCCTCTTTTTCACCCACGCCTTCTTCTTCCCTACCCATCCATTCTCGCGCACTCGAGCTCCAGCGCCCAAGTTCGCATTTTCGCCTCAAAACCACTCCAAACATGTCCGGAGCGGGAGGCAAGTGGATGGCCTCCTCCGTCACGGAGGAGAACATCACGAAGCTCCGGGAAGCCGGATACCTAGCCGCAGACATCGCGCACCGGCTCCTAGATGCGGGGCAGATCGTCCCTACCCCCGAACCCCACGAAAGGGTTGTATTCCTTACCCACTTCGTCCGCGTGCTGAAATTTCCCCTCCACCCATTTGTCCGCGGGCTCATGTTCTACTATGGGCTGGACTTCCATGATCTGGCCGCCAATTTCATCCTCAACATCTCGGTGTTTATTGTCGTGTGCGAGGCCTTCCTCCGCATCAAGCCTCACTTCGGCCTGTGGCTGAAGACCTTCAACATTAAACCGAAGGTGGTGGTCGGCCAGCAAGCGGAGTGCGGAGGCGCCATGGTGGGCAAAATGCCCAACGTCACCTGGGTCGAAGGCTCCTATGTGGAGACCGTGAAGGGGTGTCAATCGGGGTGGTTCTACATCACCGAGCTGCACGACACCAACTAGGTGGCGGCCCCCGAATTTCGATCCGGCATCCCCATGCGGCTCACCTCCTGGAAAGAGAAAGGCATATCTTGGGGTTCATCGGTGGAGCTGACCGGACTCCAGAACTGCGTTAAAAACATGATAAGCAAGAAAATCAAGCTTGTCAACGTGGTCCAGGTCATGCTCGTCCGCCGGATCCTCCCGTGTCAAAGACGGGCATTCAATATGTGGGAGTTCGACCCGGCTAAGCACCAGACGCTGCAAGAGCTCTTCACACGACGCATCAGGACATCTGGAAGGTGCTGTTCAAGTCCGCCGGGGTACCTCCTCCCCTTACCGAGGATCGCAGACTCAGCGCAAAGCGCCCTGCTAATCCGGTAAGCTCCTTATATCTCATAAGATGTTTCTTTCCCCTGTATAATCATGTGGGGGATCTAAGCCTCCACGCCATTTAACAGGACTGGGTCGTGACAGCGGAGCGGATCGATTGTCCGGCCCCACTGCCCGAAGATCCAGCAAGGGCTCTCTTAACGGAGATGCTGGTTCCAGCGCCCTATGAGGCGCCGGAGAAGAAGGCCAAGAAGAAGGCCACGGGGACCAGGAAAGGTCTCCGGCGCGAGGTTGTATCGGACTCATCGTCCGATAACACCGAGGTGCCGCCCTCCCATGAAAACGAGGAGGAGGAAGAGGAAAGTTCTCCCCCCAGCCGGGGGAGACAAGAAAAGGAAGGCCGCCCCATCTGGGGAGGCCGAAGGGTCCAAGAAGGGAAGGACTCTCCTTCCGGACTGCTCCACAGCGGCCGCTTTCAGCGACGAGGAGTGGTTACCCAGGGACAAGCCCCTGGCGAAGTCGTAAGTATCCGAATACCATAATAGTTCTTGGTATGTTTTATTTTATTGCTTCTTATCATGCCAAACATGATCATGCAGCCCATCCAAAGCCCACATCGACGTATCCTCTTCGTATGAGTCTTTGGGCCAGTCGAAGATGAACAACGATTCACTCCCGACCGCCTCCTCCCCCCGCCCTATGGACGACATCGAGGTGTTGTCTCAAAGGGCACTGAACCAAGGGGAGACAGTTCCGGAGGCGCCCCAAGGCGACATTCCAGACGCTGGGCGCAGGAGGGGCAAGACTCCCATGGGCTCTAATGCTAGGGGCAGCAAGTCTAGCCCCCAGCCGAATACTGCGCCGGAACCTCCAGTGGTTCCGGATTCTGTCAGGCGACCCCTCGCAAAGGGGGGCAAGCCGTCTGTGCCGATAGCCTTTGTCCATCCAGAGGCATCGGACAATTTGCTGGAAGCGCTTTGCGGCGCTTCCATTGACGAAGAGCACCGCACTATCATGAGTGCGGTGGTCAAGAAGGTTCGGTCCGCCAAAAGCGGACTGACTGAAGCCTGTGCCAGCCTCCTAACAGGCTTTTAGGTAAGTAATCAAATTATGAGAAAATGTTATAGCATAGACAGTAGCCCTTGATGCTCTGTTTGGTGTTCGCAAAGAAAGGCCGAACAGAGGATCAAATAATAATCAGAGGAGTCTAATCAGGATATGTCTATGTGAATAAGCAGGCTTCGCTGCTGGCCGCTGCCGCTCGCACGGCGGAGGTTTCCGCACTGAAGCGGGGACTTGAGCAGTCTGAGGAAGAGCTCGGCCTTACCAAGAGGCATCTCGAAGAGAACAAAGGTAAGTGATACCCCGTCTGTTTATTGATAAAGAAAAAGGAAGGTGGTTGTTAGATCATAGGATCGTCATGAATTTTGCTAGGGGCCACGACCGAAGTGGCGACCCTGAAGAAGGCGCTGTCCGAGGCTGAAGGCAAGGCGGCCAAGGAGCGCGCCGAGCGCGAGAAGCAAGAGGCCCGAGTCGGCGAGGTTCGGCAAGAGCTCTAGGAGTTTGTCAAGAGGTACGAGTCCTTGGAGCATGACTCTAAGACGCAAGGGTCCGAGCTTGCGAAGGCCCTCGAGAACGCACAAAATGCCAAGGCCGAAGCCCAAAAGGCCCTCCAGGAAATTGAGGCGGTCAAGAAGATAGCGGCGGGCAAGGCATTCATTATGCCAAGCAAGCATGTGAAGGAAACTTTCCTTTTACTTACCCGAATTCGGAGCTCTCCAGGAGCGTCCGCAGATCTACCCAGCAGTGTGTCGGATGCCGCGGAGTTCTATCGGGCCGAGGAAGGGAGCTCGACGGAGAAGTTGTTCTGGTCTCAGTATACTGGGACCGAACATCCGATGCCCTTGAGCGACCAGTTGAAGCAACTGGTCGAGCTTCACAAGGTGGCCGAACCGGCCATGAAGGGTCTCATAGTCCGGATGTGGCCTGGCGAGCCCCTGCCTGGCAGCTATTTTGGCCTGGTAAGGCGGCTTGTGAACGCCTGCCCACGGTTTGAAGTCATAAAGCGGTCCGTCTGCATTGAGGGTGCGCGCAGGGCTTTTGCCCGGGCGAAAGTGCACTGGGCGAAGATGGACGCCGAAAAGCTGGTGAAGGAGGGGCCGCCGGAGGGCAAGGATCATCGCCACCCCGAAATGTATTATGACAGTGTCCTGAAGGGTGCTCGCCTTGTGGCAGAGGAATGTGCTAAGGATGTAATATTTGAATGAACGTACTCATGTGATCCTGTAATATGAAACGAGTTCATGTGCGCTATGTAACGCTTGTTAATTTAAAATATTATCTTCTGTGCGGCCGTCTATAAAATTTGAGAGTTGGCCAGTCTTCGGCTTCTGCCCCCATGTAACTAGTACTAAGGTGTTCGGGATAAACCTGATCACTCTTTATCCCAGTTTTGGGTCCTTCGAAGGAGGTGTTCAACACAACAAACCAGGAAATCGGACTATAAAGCTTTATCACTCTCACTTAGCCATAGAAGTCTACAATTTTAAATTTTGGCGAAGCCCCTAGTATTCGGAAGGCCGAACTTGGGGCGCTATGTACGCCTAAATCGGACAAGGCCGACTCCTCGCCCGAAGCGGAAAAAATCTTTAAGGATTTGAGACCTCTCGAACAGCGACCAGCTCTCGCCGCATCATGACAGTTAGTTTTCGGCTTTCTCTACTGAGGTGCTCGTCCGGAAGAACCGGGACACAATCACAGTAGTTCTCCCAGTGCTACCTTAGCCGATATAGCGGAACGTAAGGTACCAAAACATGGGAGTCGGGCAAACCCAACTATTGACCCAAGACATGATTCGGAGCTGATGCATATAATGCTATAAGTTCGGGGTGCCGCACTGTCGAAAGTGTTCGGACTTTTCTTGCCATTTTATGGGGTACACTGAAGCCCTTGGCGCACTGGACGTATCAGAATGTACGGGTGCAATTTGTCGCAAATAAGCAGACAGGGAAAAAAGATAAAGGAATGCAATAATGAGCTAATGCTGTACATTGTTATTTAAAAGATACGTCAAAGCGTATGCATACATGTAGTGAAATAAGTAAAAAATAGGACTTTTTTACATGTCCTATCCAAGGGCAAGCTGCGTGTGGGTATGCAAAACAGGTATATTGATCGTTATCAGAGACCACCTGGGGATTCCCTTGTACGTCAAAGCTTCTTGCTTCCTTGGTGTTTCCTTCCCATGACGGGTCCGATAATCAGATGATCGGAGAGGGCCTTCAGAGAATAGGGGCCTGAAAGGAAGAAAATGTTAAAGGTATACGGGTCCTGAAGCGGTTGAGCCGCATTGTGGGCCGTGCCTCTGCCTATGCCCATGGTATCTTGAGTGCATAATTATGTATGCGCGGCGTAAATTTTGCCGCTTGACTGGGACTAGGGCGGAGGCCGAATTGCTAGGCGAGCTCTGAACGTGCCTGGCGATCCTCTTGCAGGGTACTCCGGACTCGCTTGAAGGTGTCCGGGGTCTTTTTCGCCGAATTGGCAGTTTGCCTCATAATGCTGCTTTGTGCTTCTGCTGCGAGGGCCGCAGTGTGCTCCTCCGTGCGGAGCGAGCGTTCTGTGTTTCCATTAACTGTTATAACCCCGCGAGGTCCTGGCATTTTGAGCTTGAGGTATGCATAATGCGGTACCGCATTGAATCTGGCAAATGCGGTTCGCCCGAGCGGTGCGTGATAGCCACTGCGGAAGGGGACGATATCGAAGATTAACTCCTTGCTTCGGAAGTTGTCCGGAGATCCGAAGACCACTTCCAGTTTGATTGAGCCCGTGCAACAGGCCTCTACACCTAGGATGACACCTTTAAAGGTGGTTTTGGTGGGTTTGATCCTCGAGGGGTCTATACCCATTTTGCGCACTGTATCCTGATAGAGCAGGTTCAGGCTGCTGCCACCATCCATAAGGACTCGAGTGAGGTGAAATCCGTCAATGATGGGGTCAAGGACCAATGCGGCAGAACCGCCATGACGGATACTGGTGGGGTGGTCCCTGCGATCGAAGGTGATCGGACAAGAACACCATGGGTTGAATTTTGGGGCGACTGGCTCCATCGCATAGACGTCCCTCAGTGCACGCTTCCGTTCCCGCTTGGGAATATGGGTTGCGTATATCATGTTTACCGTTTCACTTGGGGAGGAAATTTCTTCTGTCATCCTATGTTCAACGGCCGGGGCTCCTCCTCGTCGTTGCTATGCAGCCCCTTTTCCTTGTTTTCGGCATTCAACTTGCCGGCCTGTTTGAACACCCAGCATTCTCTGTTGGTGTGGTTGGCTGGTTTATCGGGGTGCCGTGAATTTGACACGAGCGATCGAGTATGCAGTCCAAGCTGGACGGGTCCGGATTGCTTCTTTTGAACGGTTTTTTCCGCTAACCGGATTTAGAGCCACTGAATCCGGCATTAACTGCCATGTCTTCGGCGTTCTCGCCGTTGTTGCGGCGCTTGTGTCTGTTGCGTCGTGGCCTGCCGTTGCTATCTTTGGCATCTGAATTGCCAGGATTTCTTGATGTGTTGTTGCTGCGAGCCAGCCAGCTGTCCTTGCCCGCACAAAAGCGGGCCATGAGTGTCGTGAGGGCTGCCATGGACTTCGGCTTTTCTTGGCCAAGGTGTCGGGCGAGCCACTCGTTGCGGATGTTATGCTTAAATGCCGCTAAGGCCTCGGCATCTGGACAGTCGACAATTTGGTTCTTTTTAGTTAGGAACCGAGTCCAGAATTTCCTGGCTGATTCCCCTGGCTGTTGGGTTATGTGACTCAAGTCATCGGCATTCGGTGGTCGCACATAAGTGCCCTGGAAGTTGTCATGGAATGCGTCCTCCAAATTCTCCCAACTGCCAATGGAGTTTGCCGGCAGGCTATTGAGCCAATGCCGAGCAGGTCCTTTGAGTTTTAATGGGAGGTACTTGATGGCATGTAGATTGTCACCGCGGGCCATGTGGATGTGGAGGAGGAAATTTTCAATCAATACCGCGGGGTCTGTTGGACCATCATATGATTCAATGTTCACGGGTTTAAAATCTTCTGGGAATTCGTGATCCATTACTTCATCAGTGAAGCAAAGGGGGTGTGCGGCGCTTCTGTGCCGGGCTATATCACGACGCAGTTCATACGAGTCTTGTCTGCTGTATTCGGCCCGGCCGGATTTGCTTTTAGTATATCCGGCATGACGGTCGTCGTCACGCGTTGGGGCGCGCCCCCGTGATCTGGAGATCGATCTTGCATGTCCTACTTTGTTTTCCAATACGTCTCGCAGGTCCTGCGTGTTACCCCAGGCCTTGGTATTTTTGTTTAACTGGCGACGGGGTGCGGGCTGGACTTCGGCCTGATATGCCGCTTTGTCTCGGCCACGAGGTGGCCGGTCAGCCGCATCATACGCTGGAGGCGTAGGCTTTAATGCTTCCTCCTTGAGTTGGGGTAGCAACCCGCGCTTTGGGTAACTTTTGGTTGGGCGCTCGAGTTCGTATTCCTCGGCCGCCAGGAGCTCAGTCCATCTATCCGCTAGCAGATCTTGGTCAGCTTGAAGCTGCTGTTGCTTTTTCTTCAGGCTTTTTGCTGTGGCTATAAGCCGGCGCTTGAAGCGCTCCTGTTCGACGGGATCCTCAGGCATGATAAATTCTTCGTCGCCGAGGCTCACCTTATCTGCGGAGAGAGGCATGTAATTGTCATCCTCTGATTCTCCGTCTGCTGCCTGTTCCTTAGGGCTAGCTTGCCCATCCTCCCGCTCGAGGCCTGGCTGGAGGGATTGTCTTCGTCTTCGGCACTATCCGCAGCGTTATTGTCTTTTGTGCCGGTATCGCTGCTTTTGCTATGGCGCGGCTTAGAGCGGCGCCGATGACGCCGGTGCTTAGATTGCTTCTCGAGGGGATTATCCTCCGTTGCCTTATTGCCATCGCTTTGTGAAAGAACATGCGATGCCCCCATGTTTGGTTTTGGTAATTGATGACAATATCTATGGACTAATGGTTGCCTTGAGTTATATTTGAAGGATTTGTCCATAGGCATTTCTTGAAGTCCATGTGTTGGTTTCAAGGAGTTTATGTGGTGACCAAGGTGTTATTAAGGAATTATCCAAAGATTGGTCATGTGAGAGTTGAGCTTATTGCAAGCATGCCTTGAAGAAGAAGATTGTGTGATCATTCATGTTTACCTTCAAGACATCATCCAAATGAAGAGAGTTGGAAAGAGTCAAGGTTGATCAAGACTAAGTCAAGAGTGAATCAAGTTGATCAACACACAAAGCGCACAAGATGTACCGAGAGGGATCAAGCGATCCCATGTTGTGGTGAGCATTGTCAATTACGCTTTGTGTACTAACCCATGATCTTCGTGAGAGTTCTTTGTGGGGTTAGGTTGCGGTGTGCAAGTTCAAGTGAAGCATCATGAAGAGATCAAATGCTTGAAGCTTGCCGTCCATTGTGGTGACAATGGACTTGTGAAGATGTTGCGTTGTGCAAGTTCAAGTGAAGCATCATGAAGAGATCAAATGCTTGAAGTTTGCCATCCATTGTGGTGACAATGGACTTGTGAAGATGTGCGGAAGAGTGGCTCACCCATAGTGGAGCATGGGGGAGCAATCAACTAGTCTTCATCGAGCCAACGCAACCAAGAAACGTGGTCCAACTTGAGGGAGTCAAGATCGTCATCATCTAGCTCAAGTGGACCATGTGCAAGGCAAAGGTTTGCTCTTGATAGGTTTTCTATTTTACCGGTCTCATGATGGTAGGTGGGAGACCGGGTTATAGGATTGATTGCCGTACTATCAAGGGGGGCTCTCGATGTGTAGCTTGATCGTATCGTTCATAGAGAGCTCAAACCATTGCATCCTTGCATCATCTTTATTGGTTCTTCTCTTTGTGAGTTTTGGAGCTTATGGTCATCTTGATGACAAGCTCGAGTTCATCGAAAACGGAGTTCACTCGCATCTTCTATGATGTTTTCGATGTTGGAGGATATGTCGGTTCTTCTCCGTTGGAGGTTTCACTCCTCTATTTGTTGGCATACCTCCCCTGCCTCTGTTTTGATGCTACTCGTCTTCCTCTATCCAACAAGCTTGAGTTTGCTCAATTTGGAGCTCATATGCAGAAGTTATGGCAGTTTTGGTTTCCTAGCGGTAGTACCGCGGGCCGGAGCGGTAGTACCGCTTCGGTGCTACAAGCGGTAGTACCGCTCTAGAGTGGTAGTACCGCTCCTGAGCGGTAGTACCGCTGGTAGTCCCCTGCCGTAGTATCGCTGCGGTCTCGTGCTAGTACCGCCTCGTTTCGAGGGGTCTTTTTTCGTGTCGGGTTTTACGGTACTGGCCGCGGCAGTGGGGGCCGTAGTACCGCTCGTATGCGGTAGTACCGCCCTGCCACCGCGGTAGTACCGCTCTGGGCCCAGCGGCAGTACCGCGAGGGGGAGCGGTAGTACCGCTTATAGCGGCAAGCGGTAGTACCGCTGGCCAAGCGGTAGTACCGCTCTCTGCGGGGCTGAAGTGGGGGTAACGGTTGGATTGTTCCCCCCACTATATAAGGAGGTCTTCTTCCCCATTGGACCTTATCTCTTGAGCTCGTGTTCTTCCCCCATTGTTGACCTTCTTTGAGCTTGCTAACTCTCAATCCCTCCATGGATTCTTGCTAGTTTTTGAGGGAAAAGAGAGAGGAGATCTAGATCCACATTTCCACCAATCACTTTCTCCTCTATGTGAGGGGAACCCATTGGATCTAGATCTTGGAGTTCTTGGTGTTCTCCTTCTTGTTCTTCCTCTCATTTTCCTCCCTAGCATTAGTTGCTTCGGTGGGATTTGAGAGAGAAGGACTTGGGCACTCCGTGTTCCCTTGCCATTGCATTTGGTGCATCGGTTTGAGTTCTCCACGGTGATACGTGGAAGTTACAAGTTGAGAAGCTTATTACTCTTGGGTGCTTGGTTCCCTTGAGCTTGTTCCTCTTGGGTGCTTGGGCGCCCTAGACGGTTGGTGGTGTTCGGAGCTCAATCATTGTGGTCTAAAGCTCCGGGCAAGCGTCGGGGTCTCCAATTAGGTTGTGGAGATCGCCCCGAGCAATTTGATGGGTTCCGGTGACCGCCCCCAAGGGTTGCCAAAGTGTACGGGTTCGGTGAGCGCCCCCAAGGGTTGCCATTTGTACGGGTTCGGTGACCGCCCTCAAGGGTCCCTTAGTGGAATCACGGCATCTTGCATTGTGCGAGGGCGTGAGGAGATTACGGTGGCCCTAGTGGCTTCTTGGGGAGCATTGTGCCTCCACACCGCTCCAAACGGAGATTAGCATCCGCAAGGGTGTGAACTTCGGGATACATCGTCGTCTCCGCGTGTCTCGGTTATCTCTTACCCGAACCCTTTACTTATGCACTTTACTTTGTGATAGCCATATTGTTTCTTGTCATATATCTTGCTATCACTTAGTTGTTTATCTTGCTTAGCATAAGTTGTTGGTGCACATAGGTGAGCCTAGTTGTTGTAGGTTTTGTGCTTGTCAAATTAACCGCTAGGTTTATTCCGCATTTGTTCAAGCCTAAACTCTAATTATTTTAAAGCGCCTATTCACCCCCCTCTAGGCGACATCCACGATCTTTCACTTTGTTTGGGGGTGTCCACCATGTATATATCATATGATGAGGTGGCAGTCCAGCGCCCTGTGGGCGGTGGTTCCTGTTCTCCTCCTGCATCGTCGTCCATGCCGTCGATGTCTTCGGAGCCGAAATCGAGCATGTCGGTTAAGTCATCGACAGTGGCTATTAAGTGGGTGGTGGGTGGGGAACGGATTTCTTCGTCGTCCGCTTCCCACTCGAGACGGACATAGTTCGGCCAAGGGCCTCCTGAGAAGGAGAGATACCTTAATGAATTCAGCACGTCGCCCAGGGGCGAGTGCTGAAAGATATCTGCGGAGGAAAACTCCATGATCGGTGCCCAATCAGATTCACTAGGCACGGACGCAGGCGGGTTGGAGCCCGTGGTCGGGGACGAATCCAGGGGTCCGGCAACACGGGTCTCGTAGGAGGTGAAGTCAGTATTCGGCTCTATCACCGTTGAGTGTGCGGCCTCCAGGGCGGGGTCCATCCACCCGTCCTCGGATGGCACAATTTGCTCCGGATCGAGGGCCAGAGTTGCCACAGGTGTGATCTCCCGAACACTGTCCGGCGGAGAGCTAAGTCATGCTCGTCATGACTGTGCGGCGTACCTGACACGGGCTCGAATCCATCAAAGATCAACTCTCCGCGGATGTCGGCAATATAGTTTAAGTTTCCAAACCTGACCTGACGGCCAGGGGCGTAGCTCTCGATCTGCTCCAGACGGCCAAGCGAGTTGGCCCGTAATATGAAGCCGCCGAATACGAAGATCTATCCGGGGAGAAAAACCTCACCCTGGATCACATCATTGCCGATGATCGAAGGAACCATCAAGCCTTATGGTGACGGCACAGTGGAACTCTCAATGAAAGCACCAATGTCGGTGTCAAAACTGGCGGATCTCGGGTAGGGGGTCCCGAACTGTGCGTCTAAGGCGGATGGTAACAGGAGGCGGGGGACACAATGTTTACCCAGGTTCGGGCCCTCTCGATGGAGGTAATACCCTACTTCCTGCTTGATTGATCTTGATGATATGAGTATTACAAGAGTTGATCTACCACGAGATCGTAGAGGCTAAACCCTAGGAGCTAGCCTATGATTATGATTGTTGTTGTCCTACGGACTAAACCCTTCGGTTTATATAGACACCGGAGGGGGCTAGGGTTACACAGAGTCGGTTACAAGGGAGGAGATCTACATATCCGAATTGCCAAGCTTTCCTTCCATGCAAAGGAGAGTCCCATCCAGACACGGGACGAAGTCTTCAATCTTGGATCTTCATAGTCCAACAGTCTGACCAAAGTATATAGTCCGGTAGTCCGAGGACCCCCTAATCTAGGACTCCCTCAACTAGAGCCTGGAATAGCAGGAGGTTGGGAAATATGCCATGCAGAATTCCAATAAGTTGGCACTGCTTTCCCTTTCCATATGAAAAATGGAGAGGAAAAGCATGGGTGGACCAAGCGTTTTAATCGGAATCTAGGGACGGAGAAAGAAGAAAGATTTTTAAGCGCTAGATAGGGTCACAATTCAATAAAGATACTTGGCTGGATGGCGAAGCTGTGTTTGCTCTCCCAAATCGAGATCAAAGTCTTGCTTGACAGCGTGAGGAACTTTGAATGCTCCGTACAAAGGGTCATATGGAGCTTTTGGAGGTCAGGGAGAAGTGTGTGTGGCCACTGTGCGCAAGCATTCTGTACAGCGATCTTGATGAGGAGGTCCCCGGTCCCACCTCCATAAAGAAGATCTGGTGACTGCCCATTGTCTTGTTTTGGCTTGGAAGTCTCCTCAAAATAAGGCAAGTGAGTCAACGATCTCTGTAAGAGGAATTGGAAGATGGGGGTTCCATGGCGCACTGAGATGAAAGGCTGTCTTGGACGTGCGGCCACTTATCCCTATCCCTTTGTTGATGATCCCATGCAACGTGCCCTTGCTTGGATGAAAAATGTCATAAGGGGGACTCGTTTCACTTGATTCGTTCCGTCGCACCCGCACTATTCCTAAATTTCTTTTCTGTTTCTATTTTGAAAAAAAGGTCGAACTCATTTCGTATAGAAAGAAAGATGTGTCGGGTTTGGATCGAGTGACACAGGAGGTGCTTGTACGTGGCACTCTTTTTAATGGGCTTTACCGTCTTTCTTTACCTTCAGAACACAAAGCTTTGCTTGGCGAAATAACTCCTGCCTATATTTGGCATCTCATCTACTAAATTTAATGACATTCCATATCTCAGGAAGGAAAAAAAGTGAATTTAATTCCAGTCAAGTCTTTTTTTCCTGCTTTATCCTTCTCTCAATCAAAGAAAGGGAATGCAGATGTTCTGTCGCCCTCACTTCGTATGCCACCAGCCTTCCTCTCAAAACCATACTGATCCGATCTTGCGCGGATAGGTAGGGACGATCCCTCTAGTAACCATGCCTAAAATCATAAGATGACCCATTACTTCTGTAGGTGCCTCAATTCTTCCCATTTTCCTACTTATATAACTCTTTGGGATCCATACCGCACTTGGGGACGGGATATGATTGCTTTCTTAAACAAACCTTTTAGAGCGTTGCCATCTTACCAGCACAGGACTCAATAGTAAGGACTGTCACTGCATTGATATCGCTCACGGATCGTGTTATACTTGGGAAGATCCGGCCCAAGGGGAAGTCTGTTATCCACAACCCAACCTTAGATGAGGGAGAAGTTCACGCTTGACCTTCGACCCGAGACAATGGAAGGGAGCTAAAGCCTTCTTCCTTTTTCAAATTCGTTCATATGGAGCAAAAAGAGGCCGTGTCATACCATTTATTCCACCAAGAAGCATTCGTCTACGGCACTTAGAACGCCTCGACACATTTGTACTCACACCTAGGACGGTCTTTCACACGGAAGTAAGATTAGAGTTTGATCATAGTTTGACCGTAGTAAAAAAGAAGTCCCTTTCTCATTTGCTTCCTGGTCATCTCTGTAGAGATAGAAGAAAGAAGTCCCAAGCAAGGGTCATGCTATTTCTATTCTTTTCACTATTGTTATTCCCTATTTCCTTAACTGATCTTGAGTTGTACCGAAACAACAGAAATATGGTCTCTCATAAATCGATTTCTTTCATCACTGTTCTTAAATCAATCCGTGTCAGGTACAGAGCCAATCTTCACATCCCATAGGTAAAACAAGTCGCTTTATGGGCTCCTCGTGAAACTACAACCTTTCTGAAGCCCTAGTCAAAAAGTTGTGTGAAACCTCAATTTGTAAGAGGAGTAAACACCTATTCTTTGGTCATTCAAAACATCGAATTGGTTGGCTCGCTCAACCTCTCGAACCGGGACAAAACTTCCCAGCGTTGCATTCACCGCCTAGCCTCGTCCAACATGACTGTAAGGCACGTTTTGCATGCCTTTAAAGTGTACCCCCTTGGAGGTATCAAAAAGTGCGAGAAATCGCATTGATGACTAATAAAGTAGGGTTTTCACTCATGTGGGTACGCCCACCTTCCCTTCAGCAGCTCTCCCTGGACACCCTATACTAAACTGAGGAATTACTTAAGCTCCTGGCTTTTTTTCCGACAACTCAAAGCCGCTGCACCGACAGATAACATGCCGTGGATCTTAGGTGGCGCTAAAACTTCATGATAGATCAAATCCTGATTACAACTGGAGAGGGACGTTGATGTTCCAAACATTGGGTTCAAGAGCTCGGTTTGATAGACATAAACCTCAGTGATCGGCTTTACACCAGGAAGGAGCAATGAGATAAACTCACCCCCCATGGCAAGACTAGACAGATTCATGGCCTCCTGCTTGAACATTGTCCCAAAAACAACGGACACACCCTTGCCAAACACCTCCTCAGCTGACGATAATATATCGGACATTGGACTGCAGGGCCTTAGTTGGCCAAGTATGTTTTGTATATAAGGATCCATGGTCTTATCAAACTCCAATTACCAAATGGTACATACAGGAGTTGTTGCATAAAAGGAAGTACCATTGCCACCAGCGATCTTTAAAAGTGATAAACTAAACTCATCACGTTAGGAGAATCCTCTAAACTTAATATAATAGGCTCACTTTATCACTATAAACTTTTTAGTGATGACCAAATAGCGAAAACACTTCGTTCAATGACGTGTTGTTAAAGAAAATAGCTGTGTCGCCCCCTTCAAGACAGGAAACTATAGACAGGTACCTGAGGTGCCCTGCTGAGAGAAGAATTTGTCAACAATCATGCACTTGAGCTTGCAAGAATAAATATATGATGTCTATGCTATTATTGGGATAAAATGAATCAAAAAAGCAGCAGAATACGAGAAGGATTTGTTTTCTTAAAGGGTGTATACATTAGAGTGTACCTGCTTGGTAGGCATGAAATCACTGACAAAGAGTTGCCTAGCTCCGATGAGCTTGCAAGCATAATTTGGAATTTCATAGAAGTGGGCATAGCTAGGGGTGAACCACGAGAAGTTAGAGCAATTAATGGGTAGGTATCGTAAACATCCTGAGTGTATCACAGCATTGAAGCAGAAGAAATAGAAATGTTTTCCTTTCTTTCGCATTTGATTTGCATGCCCCCTGTAGATTTGACCCGGAGCCAATGCCAGTCTTTTTTGCGATCAAATGCACTTGAGCTAGTCACTAAGTAAGGCGACAGCACCAAAAGATGTGCATGTGTCATTAGGCCGTTGGATTAGTCAACAAAAAGTGAAGTACCAAACGATGAAGAAGAGCACTTGAAACCAGGCACTGAACCCTAAATGCTTCACCTGGCTAACCAGATAGATTACTTCTATCTACTAGCTTGCCCTAAGAAAAACAACAGTTCCACAGATATTTCTAGTGCTTTTCTATTCGAAACACAAGGGCACTAAGCAAAGAGAATTTCAATTAACGAACAATAGGTGCTTTTTCTTCCTTGGCCCATCTAAGTGATATGTAGGCTCTCAGCCCTTACTTGAATCATCCGTCCTCCCTACAGAAAGAAAGCGATTTTATGCCCTCCCGAAGGAAAACGTTTGGGCCGGTTGGAGCTCGACACGGAGCAAAATGTAGATGATCTCCGCAAATGGGCGAGGTAGGAGGACGTGGTTGGAAGTTTTTTGACACGAGGCCTTGCGCAAAAGACAAGTACTTCAGAGCCCACCAGGAAAAGGATATTGGTTCGCATCTCTATATTGATCCGCGGCGCTTCTATGAAGTTTTCCTTGTCTCCGATTTCAAAGCTGAATGGATGACTGAATCTGTCGAAGCATCATTCGATATTTGCAGATTGACGTAATGCTATGAGGAGTTAGAGTCTTCTGCGGGAAAGACATTTCTTGTAGAGTTTTGTAGATCTTTTTGCTCTACTTTTTCTAGTATTCCTTACATAAGATCTCGGAAGAGCCGATATTTCCTTCCGTTCCCGGTAAATAGGAATTCTATATCCTCTAGCTCTTCATGACCTGTTGTGTCTGCCCTCGACTTAGCCGTCATAGAATAGAAAGGTTTCTAACCGTTGAAAAGGATACTTCTAAACGTTAAGGGGCGCTCAACCTTCCACTCAAATCCTTTTTACCAGAAGGGAGCTCGCCTGCCACGACATAAAAGGGAAAAGGCAATGTGTGGAACTAGATCAAGTTTGATCTGCCACTTACACTGGAAGGGCAAGAACTAATGCTTATGCGTATTCTTCCACGGCATATAGAAGGTTAACTACTCCAACTCGATCGTTGAGAGAAAAGTGAAATCCTAGCTTTCCCTAGAATCAGCTCTTTACTATCCTGCCCCAGGGTTTTTTTCTGAGACATTGAACCCCAGATTTAGAAGCTTTCCCAAACAAACCTTTTGACCAGGAAAAGGCATACCAAAGATTTTTGGAAAGACACATTGAAATGGAAGCTCTTGAACCTATTCCGAAGTAAGTTTAGGATGAGGTTTCCGATCCGGTTGGTGTTCCAACATCCCGAATCGAGGTGGCTCTAAACTCAGGTTTGCCTACCTCTCTAGTTACAGAGGGAGGAGAGGGGCTTCGTCTTTTTAGGTCTCTGAAAATCCAGTTGACATGTGCGATCCAATCAAGGAGGCATTACTTCTGCCTGAGTTCCTCTGGATCCTACTTGTCGGGATTACCGTGCTCCCGCACGTTGTTCACCATGCGTTCCATAGCACTTTGACTTTATATCTTTTACCATCTTGGAATCATGTAGATGTAGATTGCTTTCATCGCAGGGTCATTCCTGAAGGTGGCTTGTACCAGCTCTTCGTCATCATAAATAGCAAGCCACTCCTTGTTTATTACTCCGCTTTTTCACTCTCTCATTCTTAGTTAACCATTTCATTCTATTGAATCTGTGGTACTTTGAGTTTTGAACAATAGTTAGAATTTATTATTAAGCGATCCCCCACTTTTTGACTTCTTTCTCTCTTTCCTTGGAAAGAACAGTTGTTTATTAGGGCCGCTTTTCTAGAATCTACTTTGAAAGTGGAAAATAGGTCTCTTCTTCAATGAAGGCATAACTATTCACTAAGCCAACAGGTTAGCGAAGGAACTTTTTCCGGTCTTGCTGCTTTAAAGCGAACGAGTCTTCCTTATTCCTATGGTCATTAGAATAACCTATTCATCCTCTTGGCCACTCTGAACTCATAGGTAGCTGTGGTTCGGTTTACCTTCTTTCGCTTTGCCTTGGGTTCAGTGGTAGTAATAGTCCTTCTTTAGATCGCTCCTCCTTTCTTGGGTTCCCTAACTGTCTGCTATTGCTAAAGCTCAACCTATGCCTCCGGCAAAGGCAGACGGAAAGCAAGCTAGTGGAATGCAACCAACAACAAGAAGCCCTCGGGTCATGAGAAAAAGGTATGGATCCCTATTCCTTTCTTTTTATCCGACTGGAAGCAGTGGAAGAACTTCTTGATACTTTTTTCTCCTCTAACATAAACCCGTCAATTGATACATACAAGCCGCATATATCATTTATACTATCTACCCTTCTCTCTCTTTTAGAGTCAATCTAGTATTCTTCTTCTTAGAACTTGAAACAAGGTCCATCGCAATACCCAATAAGTAGTGGCAATTCTCTTCCCTTTGTTGCACCTTGTGCTATATATCGAGTGGACCCTAACATATATCTACTTGCTTCAGCCTTTAGGTATCTGCATTCTCTGCTGTATCCACCTTGACTTGGTATTCAGTGCTCTGTTCTAGAAGTCTGTAACACCTGACCTCGAACTCCATGGGCTCCTTACGGGATAAGAAGATAGATAGTACATTCGATTTTCCAAAACGTGAGTGGTTTGAAGCATGTTTCAGTGAAGGAGATGATGATCGTAAAAGGAAACTGGAAAGCAAAGCGAAACGAAAGAGATCAAAAGCGATTGAAGTGACTAGTTGGAAGTTCCTGAAAGCAGGGAAAGCGATAGTTGACTTTTCTTGAGAAGTAGGGACCCAAGAATGACAAGTGGACTAGTATTCATAGGGGCCTTTTCTTTTGAGAAGGCTTACCGGATACTATGCTGGCCCCAATGCGAGGTAGTTTCCCTACTTGTAAGATCCTGATTGCCTTTATGCTTGAGTTTCAGCATTCCTTTACTCCAGTCAACTGTCATTTGACCAAAACTTGACAACCAGTCAATGCCTAAAATAAGATCATAACCTTGTACATCAAGCACCCTAACTTCTGTTTCAAATTCAAGGTTTTGTAACTTGAATTGAAGGTTGTCACATTTGGTACTGGTCAATAACTTACGGCGAGACGAGCAGCAAAAAAATAAAAATAACATTAATAGGTGGAAGTCTTCGAAACTTACTTGTCAGTTCGGTTGTGCCTTGATACCTATCTATAGCTTTCCTAGCGACTTTGTTTACTCATCGCTAGTAAGACTGTCTGCTGATCCCAGGAGATCAGGACTCGTACAAGTATCTGACGTGATTAGGCGGGGACAGGATTCGAACCTGCAGTCTTCAGGTCATGAGCCTGATGAGTTGACCAATTCCTCTACCCCGCTTCTTCCCCTGATCTTTCTTTCCCTCTTCCCATAAACATTGATTCTCTCTCCTAACCACTCTTAAATATGTGAAATACACGGAATCGATCCAAAACTACAAGCAAGGGAATCAACTCTTATTGCCGTAAAGGGAAAATAACCCCTTTCCTTTATATATATATATATATACAAGGAACAAGTAGCCTTCGCCACCTATTCCTGAATTAAGGGAACGCGAGAAAGATTTCTCTATGTTAATTCAAAAGAAACAAACGGACGACTGAATCCTATAAATGAAATTCTTTTGAGAAGAGCTTGCGCCTATGCTTCTATAAAAATCACCTATGTGGAACGGATGCTTCTACTTGGTCATCATAGACCAGCAAATCCATTTGAGAGCTGTCTTTCTTTGATGGTAGTGTCCTTTCTTCACGCTCACCATCTCTGCAGAGCTTAACAAGATAATCCATGCCAACAACCAAAGCCAACAAGCCTTCGCTCAGAAGCTCTTTCTTCATCTAAGCTTTTAGTAACATTAGCTGTCATCAATAGGGTGGAACGCATTAACCAGTAGAAACCTTGCTTCAAGGTAGATTCTTACATGTTTGGAGTTTTATCTGGATCCAGGTACCTCAACTATTGGCCTTACATGGCCTGACATGGGTATTCCCTCTTTCTAGTCCCACTCTTCTCCAACAGAGCTCCCTCACTGAGCGAGCATTCGGCATTCCTAGTATGCTCCACTCATTCTACGCCAAGCACCCAATCACGGGATCAGAATCACACTCTAGATCATACCTTTCACGAAAGAAAAGGACAGGTAGCCGCTGCTAAACCAAGATCTCCATCTCTTGACTCCGTCAATCAATCTTACCTTATATGGCACAAAGGTATATTTACCATACGAGATGTGTGCACCTACTAAAGGGAATAGAAAGATCTTGGGCACAAATACTCCACTTTTCACGAAAGACATAGATTCACCAATGATTGGTTGGACTAAATACTACATTTATTTGCTCAAAAGAAGGAAAGTTGGCTGTGAGAATGATTTCTCGTACGCAGTCTTTCCTAGGACCATTCCAACAGGATGCTCAGAGGTGGGTGGAGAAAAAGCTCAAAAGGCATACTTCCTGCGCTTTCAGAGGATCTAAATCAGTCTTCATCATTTCGCTTTTCAAAGCCCCTCGCAATAAATATGTAAATTCGTTTCGCAAAAATTCAGAGATTTTCTATCTCCTCAAAAGAAAATGAGTCCGATCAGCAACACCGGTCTCCGCAACACCAGGATAAAGACCTTCTTTTTACCCATAACCTTTCTCTGCAGCATTGGAACCAAGATCGGGCTTGGCATAGTTACGAGGTTCCCGTTCTATTTAACTAACACTAACTGAAGCTAACCGGAAGCTTTCTTCTCATGCGACTCTTGGATCGAAAAGAGGCTGCTGGACTGGACCACGGCTGAAACTGCCAGGCACAGACTAAAAGCTTTTATCAGGGATTCCCGAGTCAAACGACTACCATACATAGCATAGAGCTGGAAGCTGCACTAGTGTACAGAGAAGACTGGATGTGAACATGGGCGGACATCGGCTATGTATGGGGCACTCACTAATCACTATTAGCAGGAAACAACTAGCAGAAAGAAAGATGAACACACTTCCACTCCTTGCTCTTCAGCACGTACTCACATGAGGGACTCTCAACACTCTATATTTCAGACCATAATCTTTCGATCCCTTTACCGAAGTGATTGATAGCAGGGCTAAAAAATCATAGGGCTTCTTCTATTTTTAGTGTGAACTCACTTCTATTCTATATCAAGATAGGGGCTTCAGTACTTGGCTGACCGCCCGTTGGAAGACCTGGTTCTACCACACAAGGGCAACTTTCGTAGTCCAGGATTATTTTCCTCATATGTAATTTCACCTCAATGTGGAAATGTTTGATCTTATTCCAAAATAGAAGGTCTTCATGAAGGTTTTTCTTGTTTCAGGAATATAGGTACCGAAGTTCAATAACAGTAGGTACCAAGGAGAAGACGAGTCAGGGCCGATTGACAAGACTAGCTAGGCTAACCTTCCAGCCATACTCCATCCAATATCAAACGGAAGTGCTACAGGTTTCATGTGATGCTGACCTCAATGAACCAGACCTCGAGAATTCGTTCATCCCTTCGCTCCGAGGATTGGTCGAGTACTTGGCCACATGCATGAGTGGGCCTGTTGCCGGGATGTCCCATTAAAAAGGCAGGTCCCATATTTGAAATACAAAAATAAGATTAGATAGCGCTCAAGAGGTTTTTCTCCATACGAGAAATCCTTCACTCGCAGGGAATTCAAATAGATGTGTTGAAGATCATCAAAGAAAGGAAAAAGACTGAATTCGATCCATCTCCTCGCTTTTCTTGAAACCAAGAGCTACCCTCCCTTTTCTTTTTTTATGTAATTTCAATACGATTTCGTTTGTGTTCATGTTTTCAATTTAGAACCCCACGGAAGTGAATAGAAAAAAGAAAAATACCCCTGTGATACGCCTTCCTTTACCTATTTCTAGATTGATTGATGTTCAATGGAGGGAAACTTGCCATTCATTCTTTCCTTTGAAATTGTACATTTTTTTGATTCTGAACTAAGTGTATCCTTTTTGTTCCCATCGAGCTTTCTTGCCTAGTGACTAAGGATTTTCACACTTGTTGTGTCTATAAAGGATTTTCTCATAAAACACTAACAGAAGTGTTAGAGGGATTCACTTTCGATAAGAATCCAAAATCAAGTTCCCTATACTACCTTCTTTCCCTCATCAGTTTCTGTCTTTAAGAGGCAGTGCATCCGACAGGAATCGAACCTACTTTTTGACCCATTTTGCCTTTCTAGGTTGGTGGGCGCTTTCACCATTCAGCCATGGATGCTTTAGCAAGTGAACTAGGTTTTTATTTGAGAGTGAACTAGGTTTTTAGTGGTATTCCTTCTCGAGCTTCTATTTCTTCCGTTAAGGGAGATTCGGGAAAAGATGGAATAGGAAGACGTGTTTCCAGAACGAACAAGATACGGGTAGAGAAGGGGAAGTTAGCAAAGTTAGACAAGATTGGAATGGGCATAGGAACATGTATTGATGTACCAGATCGGCTAATGCTCCCAGGTTGATGCGATGTATTCCACCAGTTGACTGGAGACTTTATTATTGGTATATCGATCGGTCCAGCACGGATTGAAATAGGAGCCGGTTCGACAGGAAGCTTTTGAAACGCAGTGCACCTAGGTAAATAAGGAACAAGATGAATACAGAAGTTAAACGAGCATCCCACACCCGAAAGGTACCCCACATAGGCCTTCCCCGAAACCCCCCAGTCACTAACATGAACAAAGTAGAAAAAGCAGTTCCGGAAGAGCGAAGAAAAAGGGGATGTTTTGTTAATGGGAACAAGGAACTGTTTATAGCTGTCGTGATATAAATAACTATACTCATCCGAGCCGCAGGAACATGTACATACGAAATACGAGAATTTCCACCTTGTTGAAGATCTGGTGGTGCTACCCGAAAGACTTAAATGAATAGCCATCACTGTTAAGAACAAACGATGCCTTATGTGTATTGGATCCGCTCTTCTGTTAGCATGAACACATGAATGAGATTCTATTCCTCTTCCTTATTCTTCCTAAATAGAACCCCCCAACCTAGGTGCGGAAGTAAAATAAATCCTTGTTTGTACATCGCTGAACTTACAAACCCGGGCCCGGCTCAACATTCTTTTAAAACAATCGAATAACGGCTTTTCCATGACTTGGCCATTCAATCTTGTGAACTAATCGAGACCGAAATTGGATAAAGAGATACAAAAGGAGAGGCATACCCAATCGATGAAAGAACATGGAACCCTTCTGTTTCTATAGAGGTACGGGAAACAGTTGGGGGCAATAAAGTACGTGAAGTGGTTGGATTTTGCGAGCTGTTCCAACCACTGCTGGATGTGATTCCAAGAGCCAAACGAGAATGAATACCACATAGAAGAGTCAAGACCGGGCTCCCTAATAGAATGTTTAACCGATCCATTCCGGATCGATCGAATTGGTACGGAAGTTGTAACATGGGAAAAGCACAGAAAACACGACTTATTTGAATAACCCGGTGACCTACCAATTGTAGAAGTAGGATTTTTGGCAAGCAATAAGCACTTAAATAATACAATTCGAGTGTACCAGATTCTTTATCATTTGGAGGAAAAGGTTCGGGAGGAAAGGGAAACAACAGAGGGATCCGAATCGAACCTAAATGGGAATGACATGAAAAATCTTTTTCAAAACCTATCATTAAGGGCGTGACGACAATATACGAGAGGAATAAAAAAACTCGTGATTGGTGTGGAGGGGAAAATCTGCTTATGAAATTGTTCAAGAAAGAGTCGTCTCATTTCCTTACTTCTGCGTTCTTTCGAATTCATTCACTTCGACGGCTGGCGCTACGCTAGCTTTGCATGATTAGCTCCGACAGAATAGGTACTGCATTTCCTTAGTTGTATCCGCTCTTTCTCTCTCGTGCAGTTCTTGCTTCCGGCTATTTATTCAGTCGTCAATCAGCATTGATACGGGTAGTTAGTCAGTCTCTCTCTTTTTGCCCGTCCTTCTCTATCTATGAAATTCCTAATTCAGGGAGTTCGCTTTCCAATATCTAAATGTTCATGCAAAGCAACAAACGAAATGCAAGAACCGTCACGCAGAAGTCACACAGTATGCTGATCGTTCTGAAATGATAAAAAGTATGGGATTTCATAAGAGATTCATACATAGAGATCTAAAATCATGGAAGGGCCCGGCCACAAACGAGATCTCTTACATCCAAAGGACCATGCCAATCGAAGATGAACCATTCACCGAGCCGAGTATGTGCAAGACAAGACATGGCTAGATAAGTCAAATAGAAGATATATCTTTTACACGAGCAACTCTTTTCTTCATGTGGGTACAACCCACTTTTCCTTTGATGAAATGCGAACACAAACTTCAGGCATCCAAGAAAGAAGTCAAGATCGAAATCGAAGCATTGTCATTGGGTTGAAGATCAATTCATATCGACGAGACTTTCCATTCATCTTTTTGTTGATATTTGGATTCCGTTTTCAAATAAAGTCATCTTGTAGTTAGAAATCACCTTTAGAATCATCAGCCTCTGTCCCTACACTGACTCGCTTATCCGGGATCGATCCTCACTACAGTCCTTTATTTTGAAACAAGGATAGGTCTCTCGTGGAACGAGGTGTAGATTGAGAAGAAAGATGAGCATATGGTCCATACTCACTCGAGTTCAAACTTATTTTGCAGGGAGAAATGGGTACATGCCTGTAGATCTTCTTCTCACAGCGAGCACTTGATTACGGAGCCTGATTCTATATATTATTTATGGATTATTATAGAATCTATATTTTTCCGCAAATCATAGTGGGAATCCTATTACCGATACCTAAATGTTTTCTTTGTCAAAACAGAAAGGAGGGAAATTGGATAACCGACGACACGAGTTTCCCGTTCAACCCGCTTCGCTCCACTGTTAGATAGGCAATTCAATAGTTACCGACGAAAGGAGTTCCCCTTCTCTTGGCCAATTGACGTTCTGCTTCAATAAGTCATGACCTTCACTCTCCTCAAGTGAGAAGGGCATATTGTTTGACCAATGAAAGCCTCACTAGTTCCTTCTTCCCGTTCACTATTCCCATAGCCTGATACGAGTTATTTAGTTCATGTCTCCTTGTTCTTGGGAAGAACCGAAGGTTCATTCGCGGCATTCGTAGACATAGTTGTATTTCAGACCCTCTTCTTTCCCTAAAAAGCTAATAATCAAAACAAGAGAAAAGCAGAAGCGAAAGCTCGAGTCGAAGAGTGGAGGTCGCTCGGTAACTCGAGTCAATCAGTCCCATTCATTCTTGCCCGAAACAAGTGGGCTATTCATTCCGGTGCCACCTTTGTTCAATCGAGTCCGTGTTCTCTATTTCCCAAAACCCATTCGTTCACCGACCCGTGGACCAGAGGTTTAAAGCTTGGAATCGAGCTTTCTAGCTTTCTTTAGTACAATATTTTTGCGAGAGCAACCCCGGGTTCATTCCTAAGACTACACTCACAACTTTCTCTGTTCATGTTCCGGCATAGGAGATCTAGTGGTAGGATAGGGGACAGAGCTTTAGGGCTGCAGTAAACCTCATATGCGCGTGGCTCGTCATAAGACCTTAGCCTGATGTCCTACCCAAAGACTTCAAAGGTAGTCACATGACAACCTTTCCGAGTTCTAACTTCCAAACCTATAACTTGGTTTGCTTGCCTGCTTCCTATCTGACCTATCAATCAAAGAAATGTTCTAGTTCCGCGATACGAGCTTGACTGTCGCTCTGAGACAGTAGATTTCTTGGTTGGGGGTCCCTTTATCAAAGGCTCCCTTCCCTACTTATCATACAACAAATGAAGGTGGTTAGAAAGATGGCACATCGATCTTCTGTACACCCTGTTCGTGCTGCGGAACGCAGAAAATCCGCCTTCGTTGGAAAAAAATTCCTGACTCCGAAGTATCAAAGGAGACTTGGGTGGCGCCTTCTGAAGACCCCTTCATTCTGCAACTCAGATAGTCTAGGATTCGTGTCTCAGCCGGAAGGGGTCGTAGGACTGACTTAGACAAAGCGTTAGAAGTACGATCTCCGAATCTATAAGCTTTGGCCTGCCTTCTTCCCTTATCTAATCTCTTAGGTAATAAGAAAGTGGTGTTAATTGTCACGCTAAGGAGCTGACCAGTGACATTTCTGTCTCAATTGAAGTCAACCTTACTATACTCGCTTGTAGGAGATCATCGCTTAGAAGGGCGTTCTTTCGCTAGAAAAACAAGAGTTTGAAGATCACCCAACCCACGAAAAGGTCAGAACTCTCGATCTAGCCCCACTTTCTATAGCAATTTATCGACATGTTGTTTCAAATGTCCTTGAAAAGGCCTACACACGTACCCTGCCACTCGATGTGTAGTGGGTTTGTTCAGTAGAGATGGGTAGAGCGCAGAAGTATTGGAAGGAAAGTTTCACCCTTCTTAAAAGAGAAAAAATATGTATTGAACTATGATTTGAATTCCTTTCTTATTAGTTTCCAAGTGCAAAATGTTCATTGCCTTGATCAGAGCCTTTAAGCCTTTTAGAAGCGAGCATTTCCGCAGCTTCTATTTTTCCTAAAGCTAATGAACCGAATGGAAGAGAAAAACTTGGAATAAATAATAAAGAAGGAACCAACAAGAAAATAAAGAATTGTTCCAACCTCGGCTCGGGGTCTGTCTGGAAATGGAAAATAGTTCTCTCTCTCATCTGGTCTCGCCACAGTGACAAGAAAAACAAGTGAATAATTGGAATAGAACGCAATCGTCAACCAAAACCGGGTAGGATGTATTATAAAAGAAAGCCTTGCCTCACTTGCAATTGAGGACCTCACCCCTCCTTCCTCATTTATTGAGAATGGAAAAAGACAATGTTCATTGCTTCCTCAAAACAAGAGTTCCACGGGCGGCTGCTCTTGAATGAGCTGCTCATGCTCAAACTGATCAACATAAAGTGGAAAGTGTAGTAGAGATAATACTCGCAATATGAGAAGGAAGAGAAGATCTAACCTCTCTACTTGACACCTCTAAACCAACTTCATTCCTAGCTAAAACAGGAAAGCTGAAAGTACTCAAGCTTCAAACTCCTTGCTAACAGCCCTACCGATAAAAGGAATAATGCTTCAAGGACTATATGACTAGCTCTTATACGAGTTCCTGGTAAACCACTACTTGCGTAAAGTACTCCGCTCGCTCCCCTGCTTGTTCAAAGTATTCCACTCGCTAGGATCTTAGTAAATAAGCTTGCTCATTACCTTTCCTTCCTAGCTTTGAGAGCAATACTAGCTGTAATAACGCAATGAACTTATCCTACTTAGGGAACAAGCTGGCATAAAGGGCAAAAGAGAAAGAGTTACACCCGGTCTAAAACCAGGTGGTGTTACTTTCCTGCTTCCACCTGAACCTGCTTGCAGGCCTTATAGAAAAGTCTTGTATAAGATAACAAGCTTGACAACAGGAATTCTCTAACTTACTTGTAGATAACAAACTTGCTGAAGGAGGTTAAGATAGTTTTCCGTTAATGGGGAGAGAGAAAAAGAGTCCTTGCTTTCATAATCGGTAATCAGAGTCCAGGCTTCCTACACCCATATTTTACGACAACCTATGAACCGACTAACTCAACAGCTGGCCTTAGAGAAACTGTCCTAACTTATCCAAGTAGTCCTAATAAATGGCCATGATAAAATACTCTTCCTTTCCCTGCGGCACTCGCTTGAAGGACTCGAAAGCTGACTAATGCTGATAGGAAAACAGAGCTTCCTTCAAACGCTGATCGATACCATCCACCAGAAGAAAACGTGACCGCAACTACTTCCCGAATCAGCACCGTCTGGAGGCTTTGCATCTATATTTGGAGCTGGGCATGCATCCATTGATTCTAGCACTTGGAGCTTTGAACGCTCGAAAGAGAAATACAATCTCCGCCCTACAAGTGGATTGATAGGTTCATACATCTTGTAGTCGGTGCAGTTCTGGGAAGGAATGGGCTAGTATGAGTTTTGGTTTAGTCAGTAGTTCACTTCTCCCTTCTTGTCCGCAAACAAAGCAAACTAGAAACCTGCTTTTGCTGAAGACAGTGCTCAGTGAGAGGAGGTGGGCAAGTATTAGTTAAGGGATATCAGGAAGGAGGTCGAAGAAAGGGGAAAGAGCTTCATCGTCGATTAGCAATTGAAAGTAGGGGAAACTATGATTCTATCAAATGTGCATATCCATTGGGGCTAGTGAAAGATTACGGTAGGGGAACCCCTTTCACTACTGACTTCGTGTATGAGTGACAAAAAGTCAGGGAAGAATAGCCCCTTCAAAGTAGGGGCTTCACAACCCGCTTCTCTTCCTTAATTTAGTGAATGGTGGGTGCGCAAAGTCTTGAGTTTTGGACCTATTACGGACAAAAGGAGAAGACAACCATTGTACCGATCCACTACTTGAATCTACGAGGACTAGTTTAGTCGGATCTATTGTTTTACCACTCACTAACAGGACTTTCCTGCTTAGGATTGATAAGATAAGAAGATCATTTTCTTTCTCTTGCTCTGTATAATAGAAATAGTGTACTAAGGTAAGTTCCATTAAGTTAGGGCTGGTTAGTGAAGTTAAGTAAGAGGGAGTTCTAGTTAAGTATGCCCATAGCTCTTGCTTCTAATTGGTTAGTGCAGGATACTACTCTCCCCGTCCAGTTCTGGAGAAGAGAAAGGTTGCGTTCCTTCTTTTCTTTCAGATAGTGGGATGCGTTGATCTGCTGAATCAAGAAGATCAAGTCCTCTCGGGCAAGGCGAACCTAGTGGTTTCTAGTTCAGTGCAGCCTTTTCCTCAGAGCTATTTGACAATGGGCCCAATGAAGACTTCTTCCCCCCGAGGATAAGTCGATACTAGTTTCTGGTCTGCTTTGGAGAGTAGAAGTCGATATTTGTTTCTGGTCTGCTACTGAACTTCGCATCGCGCTAGGTGAGACGAGAAGTGCCAGCAAAGGCCTTTGTTAAGGATTACGGGAAACAAGCAAACAGAACAGGTTTGATAACTTACTCGGGTGCCGGGGCCTCGGATCCAGAGGTTCTAGGAAGGAGGAAGGCTCGTTTCATTATCGAATATCGTGTAGAACTCACTTGCCCTGCCTTTTTCTAGGAATCCTATCGTTATGCTTTGGTCGGGTTATCCCATAAATCAAAGGCCCTACTATTCTATTATTTATTGTTCAGATCTGAAAGGACAGATAGAAAGCTTAAACCCAGCTTGGGGAGAAAGATGAATCTTGGCGAGAGTAAGGAATTGCACCCTTAGCGTGAGGGGAATAGTCGGTTTCCTTTCCTTAACTAGACTACCTTACAGTAGCTCGAATGGGCACGTCAACATATGTATTCTGTATTCCCAATCAAACATTAGTCATTGTAGCTATTTCATCTGGTCTACTAGAGTAGAGAGATCTCTCACTTCACTGCACATCGCACTAACTAATAACTAGCCGCCTCACGGATCACCTTATTATGTGCAGCTAAAGCGGGGTGTGTGCATTGTTCAACCATGGGCACAGGGGGGCTTGAAACTCCTTCGTGTTCGGAGGAGGAAACCTCCAAGGCAGGGGTCCTGGTCTCATTCATGAATAGAAATGACTTTGACCTTAACGAACAGCCGCCCGAGCATGAGCAGCTCGAGCAGGAACAGCCGCGCGTAGAGCAACAGCCTCGTCCGTTAGTAGATTTCCACTCTACTTCGACCAAAGCAAATCCATTCCACCAACAACTTGAGGGCGCGCTCTTCCGAAGAAGTATGGCTAGAACCCTAGCTGAAATACGAGAAAAATATCCAGCTCCACCAACAGCTGACGACCCCGGCAGTAATGCTAAGGACGTCGTTCTGGGTATGCTCCAATTAAATACCAGTTTGAATGGGGCATTAATATTTTATTTAGGATCGCAAAAGCCTTTTCCCGATGGTGTCCTTTCGGATCCTGGGAATCTGCCAGGCTATCAAGATCGAATAGAGAAAATCATGCATAGTAATGCAAAGAATATCAATTGCTTGGAGGATTTGATAGAACTAAAACTTCGTTTGGAGTCGCAGGACTCCAGACAGATAAATGCTATTCTGGAAACATGGAAGGATCGGTATGCTACCAAAAATAGGACTAAAACATTTTAGAGGAATGAATGGTAGCCATCATTACCATTCTCTTTTTTGTTAGAAAGATAAAGGGATTCATTTGAAGAGTTAGTTGGCCGGCCTACCGGCCCGCAGATGTAGAGAAAGAGATAGAGGTTGCCTCTCTTCAGGAACTGTGAAACCAAAGGGACGCTTGGAAAGAAGGGAACGCACGGCTCTTATCTGGTTCGAATCCAGTTCGTCCCGGAAAAAAAGACTACACCAAACTACACTAACTATGAGTTTATGAAAGCAAGAACTACTAATTGTAAAAATTACAATCAAAAGCCCCCCCGGTAGAAAACCAGCTATTGTTTCATATATGCGCTAGGAGATAGTATCTTATCCCCCTCAATCTCAGGAGTCGCTTTCTCTATGCCCGACTTACGAGCTCTTTGCTTATTATTTCTCGGGTGGGATGAAGGTCGAAATGTCTAGTTTGAATTGCTTATGCTTATATAGTTTGAATTGTCTAGCTTCATACCAAGGTTGTTCTACAAAAGAACCAAGTAAGAAAGTAAGCCCGTTCAATTGAAATAGCTTCCTCGCTTCGCAGTTCGATACCCACTAAAACTATGGATACGATAGACTCGGGAGGGGTAAAGGGTTACTTTATTTGGGTTTCTAAGTCTTTCTTGTTGATTCCGGAAATGAAGAGGACCTTCTTAATCCTTCGTGCTCCACACCCGCCTCACTGGACCTATCCATTCGAGCTCTCTCCTCTAATCCCAACCCGACACGGCTGGACGACGACGCCTGTTCACTTATAACGAAATCACACGTTAAGCCCGATGAATTCATCTACAATTTCTGGATTTGTCGGTTTGGCAAGGCAGAACCAGGGCCCTTCCATTAAGGTTATATTATAGCTTCGATAGGAGAGATGCAGACCAGATAGGAATGCAAGAATACTCTATAAATTGTTTATTAATTGGTTTAGTCTGTGGAAGAGAAGTATCGATCTAGAGGATTGCCCCCCCAGACTGACCTAGTTGTCCTTGACTTGCTTCGGAAAGAAAAGACCTAGTACTTGTTTACCTTGACCATGGCTACTTTCCCGCCGCCTTTCCTTCTATACTTTTCCTATGTGCTATCCCAGGCATCCCTTGTCAAGCTACCTATCCCTACGAAAAAGCAAGCCTACTTACTACATGTTTTCCTCTATTGGCAAATACACATATACTGACCTACTCATGTCCATATCTTGCATAAAGCCTTCCCCTAAAAAAACTAGCCCATATCTTCCTAGTCCTTGTTGCCAGCCCTACTCGACTTTACTCGACTATTTAGAAAAAGCTACTACTTGAATGCATACTTTTACTATTATTTAAAGAAAAAACAAAAACTATTTATGAGTTTATGCCCCACCAACAGAGCAAAAGAACGCTCAAATGAGGAACTAGAATATGAAAGTGCAAAATCTCCTACCGAACAAAGAAAACACTATATCTCATTTTAAAAATCTGGTAAAAATTCTTCAACCTAACTCAACACAACTATATTTCGACTGTATATGTATGTTTGTAACGTGCCACAAAACCATCTTAAGATTAGACAGTTATCAATCAGCAAACGCATTGACCACATGCAAAAAATCAAGACGGATCTCCTTCCTTTTATTCGGTGCTTTCCATTTATAAGTCACTGCTATTATTCCTTGATCCTTCTTACCTTTGCTAGATTTTGCATTCCCCTCATTACTATTTGGCTCAGTATTATCTTCACCTTTGGAATTGCTTCCACCAGAAGTAGACGACAAGTACCGTAGATGTCATAATTTCGTATATAGCAAATTCAGGTAGTAAGTAATGGAACTGTAGCATGCAAAGGGACTGTACCATGGAAATTGAGAAGAAATCTCCATCAAGTTTTTCCATTTTATGCCATATGAATAAGAGATTCCTTTTAGTTAGAAAGCTCGCGTAGAAGTTTGCTATCAAAGACCTCAGTATTATTTTCATCCGCGGTTTCCCACTTCTCTGTCTCTGGGTGAATGCCTCTACCAGAGGTTATGCGTTAGCTTGGGAAAGCCTTAAGTTATATCTTAATCTGTCTTGCAAGGTAGATTGGATCATGTCCGCGATAGAAGTTGCGGAGGAATGAAACGACGATTTCGGTATAGGAAGAGAAGGGATTGTGCTTTCGACCGTGGCGAGATATGATAGACTTGGGATTCTTTCTTGGCCCTTGATTGCCAACACTCTGGGGCTGAATTAATTAATGAAACTAATAGGAAGGATTGGGATGATGAACTGGATCAATTCTTTCTTTCGTTGACTGACCAAGGTAATTAATTCCTTCCATTGGCCAGGCGGGTAAGCAAGGAGACGACATTCTCATTAAAAAAATGAAATATGCCATGCCGAATTCAAAAACAACTCCTTAAAATCCGTCGTTTACCGACATCCTCTCGGCTATCATACGTCCTCCGCTTATCTCTCTTAGGCATAGGCATCTCAACACATTCCTCCTTCCGAGTTGCTTGTCCGAACTTGGCTCTTTAGTAAAACGAAGGAGCTGCTAAGCTATTATTAGGTATCAATTTAGGAGCCTTTTTTCATTTCCAACTATATTATTGTGAGCATTCGGAACCCGTTCCTACGCGGTCATCAAATTGGCTGGCTTTGGACCCTCAATCGCAGCAATGAACTCAGTGTCCCACTTAACTTACTTTTGGTACTTCTGAATCTTGTCCCATCTCATAGCTTCACAAGTGAATCTACCTATGGATCCATAAAATTGATCATTACTTTTCAAATTCTTATTTCATGTGTCCGCCATAGCGCTTATCTATCTCCTGGTCTGATTCATCTTTGGAATGTAACCGGGCATATTACAAGGCAAAAAAACAGTGATTTCATCAATTCCGGATTGCCCGGTGTCTCCCTTTCCCTCTTTCCTTTCACTTTCCTCGCATAATGAAAGCATGATTTACCCGAGCCGAGTATCTTGTTAGAGTAGTAGATTCCGCACTCGAGATGATGTGTGTGACCGGGCAGGAGATTGTTTTACTCCAAAGCCATTGCACAGGTTTGTGTGACAACTATGTCGATCAGTTTTTAAAGACGCCCAGAAATTATGTCTACAGATTCCGACAGAGAGTACAAGTGGTGCCATCGGAGGAAGCTGACAACCTCAGAACAAGAATGGAAAAAGGATTGATTGCTCGACAAAGTAGTACCAACAGGATATATTAATCACTAGGTTACGGTAATATGTGCTTGTCTCCGGAAAGAAGGATAAAAGGATAGATTAGCAAAGCAGTCACTCCTAACGGCAGATGCAAACGATACCGACACATCTACTAAATCGTCTTAATAACCTTGAAGATACGGGATTATATAATAAACTCATTTAGTTGATAGATCATTATTGGATTCTTTTTATTGTGACCAAGATCCATGAAATAGCTCTCTTTATACTACGTTATAACTAGCGGGTACTTCCCATTCTTATGTCTTCTTTCCTTATTACGACTCCTGTGCTTAGATAAAATACGACGTTTGAGTTTGGACATAGCCAATTGCTACTTACGGTGCTAGGCCTTTTCAAGCAATGGAAGGCAGACTTGAATGCCAATCAGACATGGCCAGAAGCTTAGATAATATCACTAGTTTCTCTTGTTTATCACTTAATAAATAGTCTTATTTGTCCCAGGGAGCGAGGAGAGAAGATGACAGGTTGAGTAGAGAAAGGTGGGTCATTGTCCCAACGTAGTAGTATATTTGTTTTGTTTTCAGCTGATCTATATCAAAATAATAGAATAAATAAAGGCAAAGGATTTGGTTCAGTCGTCAAGTACAGATTTCCTTTACCCAGAGTTGGGAACTCTGAATAGTTGTTTGAATACCGACTGCCTTCCTTGCGCTTCAATTCCTCTTATCCAATCCAACTTCCCCTGGGAGCCAAGCAGAAAAGCAAGTCCTCTAGTTATGGATGCAGTACTCACCTCACTAAACTTAGGAAGAACTAATTCAAGTAGAATTACAAATAGCGAGAAGTGGATGAAAAAGGGATCGAGCCTAGCTCGAAAACAGCTGCTCCATCCCTCTCTCTTGCTTGCTTTACTCGGTATTCAGTGAAAGATTAGGCTTGGTAATTACAGTTACCAATGGTAAGGATTGGCACGTGAACTTTCCTTTTTATCGAGCTCGAAAAAGCAATGGGTGGGTTGGCTGTGAAAGGAGAGTAGAGTTTTTTAGTTTAGTAAGAAAAGTACTGGGTGAGGCTCCTCACATCCATAACATATTATCTGTACTCTTTTTCAAGCATGCCTCTTTTTAATGACTCTCTTTTTCAACTTAATTGTGGCATTTCATTCTGTTATCTACTAATGGTTGACACTGGAGAAGCATTGAAGGCTCCTTCCATAGATTCCAAAGCCCTGTTTGCTATTATCAGAATATTCTGACTCCCTTGTTGTCTTATTGATCTGACCAACCGCAATAACAACATTGCCATTCGGGGTTACGTGAGTCGGAGTATTAAATAAATGGAATATTCCAGCAGGAGCAACCGAACCATCTTCTCGTTGTCCTTCCATTCTTCTGACCAATAAAATAGCTCTTGGTCATAAGAATCCAGCCGGAGTTCGAAATCGGAGATAAGAATTGAATCGATTTCATGCACTTCCCTCAAGCCGAAACCGGAACAGGAAACTTGTAACTTCTAGCCAAGAAGGATAAGAGAGGTTTGTCTTGCTTTGTCTTATAGTGATTGTGTGCCAGGGGTCAGCGAAGAGACGGGACGCTATTGTCCCGGACTACTTGGACTAGTCTACTAGGACTCGGGGGAAGAGACTTGTTTGTGATAGGACGAGAGATCAAGTACAGTGTTCGATTCAAACTAGGCAACCTCTTTGTTATAAGACCGAGAATAGTATATGCCCCGTCTCACCACTAGCTAGGGCCACCAGCATTAGGAAACTAAGGAAGAGTCGTATGACTAAGGAATTCAGGGCTGATAGAGCTCTTGGGAAGAAGTCAGTATCCAGCTTTCTTTCATTGATATCACAATAACAAGCGAGGAAAGGACAGTCTTTCAAGAGAAGATAGGTCTGTTTTCATTAAGGAATTGCGGCAAGTATTGCTTGTTTCCCAGATCCGGTATCAGGACCTGTCGATAGATGGGATGGACCCACCCGTTTGACTCTTATGAATTGATAGTTAGATACTATTGCTAAAGGAAAGTAAAGATAGTGGTTTGTGTTGCAAAAAGCTAGTTCAAGGTCAGGCTCCGTCAAACAGAGCCGTCAAGAATGAAAAGCTAAAAGAATGATGTGTCAAACAGTGATTGCGCACAGAGGTTAGTTAAGTATAGGAACTATTGTCCCTAACGAGAAGTATGCTGCTGTCCCAATAAAAGGATAGTTGGACGGTATCGATTGAGGGAATAGGGATAGGTGGTTAAACGCGATGCTGCGCCTAACTATATAGAACGGTGATCCATGAAGAGAAGTCGGCCAGCTATTAAGTCAGAGAAGTCATCAACCTATTACTAGTGTCAGTTCTGTTAAGAGAAGTCATCAACCTATTACTAGTGTCAGTTCTCTTCTTCCTCTCTACCAATTGAAAGTAAGTATTGATTTCGCCTAATAGGGACAAAGCAAAGTAGGTTGGTCAAGTACAATATGCCTGGAGTTCGTAGTGCCCACTAGATATCATTGGCAAGTTATAGAAGTCTTTCTCTCTTCTGAGATATCATTGGTCAGTGCAGCGAGGGGCAACCATCATTTCTATTGCTCTGTAAAGAAAAGATAGGACAAGGGTCTTGCTCCACCCAATGGAGATAAAGCACGGGGATCCGTTAAGGGCGTATTGAATCGATAAGAAGCACTTGAATTCTAGTGGGCCCAGCTACCCAACACTAGCCCCGGATCATTTATGTATTATCAATTGATAGTAGGGGCAGGCAGGGGAAACTCTTTATATCAGTTAAGTAAACTACTAATTGTATTGTGGGCTGGGATCCTACTTCTATAGCGAAGTAAAGAAGTGTGGAATGCGCTATCTCGAAGTAAAGAAGTGTGGCTTGATAGATAAGTTGCACAAACCTTTGAACTCAATACGATATAGTCTAGCGATTAGTTCATAGACGGGAAGCTCCATTCTCCCATTGTTCGGGGCTCTCATTGTTCTGTTCAGAAAGTAGTCGGCATCTTCCTTTATTCAATTAGCAAGGCAGTGCTGGTTGATTTCATCATTTCTAGGTATACCCTCTCCCTTTTCTATGAAGGTTTGCTGCTCCGCCTGCACCAGTGAATTATTCTATTCTTCTCCTTTGGTTCAGTCTGTGGGGAAATCAGAATTCACCATTGAATCCTGTGGATCAGCTCCCTTACATAATAATATTTCACTGTATCAGCTACGAGGGGAAAATCTGAAAGACAGAGGATAGAGAGTGAGAGAAAGAGTGTGAGACTTGCGCCGCTCTCCATTTCAAGGGGATTTCAACGATTCTGGGTTGATTGAACTATTTCTTTACCTGTTCAATTTCTAATGAATCAAGATATCCTCTTGTTCCGGTATAAATAGTAGCTATCTGCTCTTCCACTGGGAGAGGATTTTCCTGGGATTGTTTAAGCAATTCCCTTAATCGTCGACCCCTTGCCAATTGAGTCTGACTTGTTTTATCGAGAGCAGAGGCGAATAATAGGCTTGTGACTATGCGAATTGAGCTAGTTCCAATTTGGATTTGCTAGCTACTTGTTTCATGGCTTCAATTTGAGCCGCGGATCCTACTCTGGAAACAGAAATACCCACATTAATAGCGGGTCGAATTCCGGCATGGAATAGATCCGCAGATAAGAATATTTGTCCATCTGTAATGGAGATTACATTAGTAGGAATATAGGCGGAAACATCTCCAGATTGAGTCTCAACTATTGGTAAAGCGGTCATACTTCCTTCGCCTAAAAGAGAATTTAATTTAGCGGCTCTTTCTAAAAGGCGTGAATGCAAATAAAAAACATCCCCTGGATAAGCCTCACGGCCGGGAGGTCTTAATAGAAGGGACATTTGGCGATAAGTTTGTGCCTGTTTGGAGAGATCATCATAAATTATTAAAGTATGCCGTTCGCGGTACATAAAATACTCAGCCAGGGCTGCTCTCGTATAAGGAGCGAGGTATTGTAATGTAGCGGGTGAATCCGCCATTTCAGCTACTACAATAGTGTATTCCATGGCCCCCGCCTCATGGAAAGTAGTTACTACTTGAGCTACGGAGGATGCTCTTTGACCGATAGCTACATAAACACATATTACACCTTGCCCTTTTTGATTGAGAATTGTATCTGTGGCTACTGCTGTTTTGCCAGTTTGTCTGTCCCCAATAATGAACTCTCGCTGACCGCGCCCTATAGGGATCATCGAATCGATAGCAATAAGCCCTGTTTGAAGAGGTTCGTATACAGAACGCCTGGAAATTCTACTTGGATCAGGAGATTCAATTAAGCGAGATTCGGAAGCTACAATTTTGCCTCTCCCATCAATAGGTTTAGCCAGAGCATTTATAACACGACCCAAGTTATATACGCTCACGGGTATCTGAGAAATTCTTCCTATTGCTTTTACAAAACTTCCCTCTTGATACTAAACCATAGCTCTAACTGAGTCAAATTCCACAATTTCTAAGAACGATATCCTTTTTTTCATTTTCCACTATGAAAGCTTCTCTCAATCCCTCCCTAGTCCTTTCTTTCCTGGGCACAGGCTTACCTGGTTGACCGCCCACATTCATTCATTGTTCGTTCTGCTGTGGAATCGAACCATAGAGCTAGCCCAATTGGGATTTAGAGTCCCATGCGTGAAACTAAAGAGGATTTTCAGTCCTCTGCTCTACCAGCCAGAACCTAGAAGGACACTTCACACCCGATTTGACACAGCTAGACTGGAAACACTGCTTGTCAAGAGCACAGACCCCAGTATAGAATACGTTTTTGAGTATGTTGGTAAGGTCCGGTCATCCGCTCCTGTGCTTGCACTTCTGCGTAACTAGGGGTGCAAGTCCAGTACAGCGTACTTTCATAATTGAATCAAAAGCGTCGATACATGAAAAATCTCTATATACGATATTTAGGACACAGAATGTTGTTCTTTCAACATGATTCCTCAACAATTTTTCATTGTAACTGACTCTCTGTTCTCTCCGTTCCACTTTGGTTTTCGACTAATAATTACCATGATGAATTTCTCTTACTGCATGGTTCCGCATTGGATTTTGGAAACTTTTGTTTAGAAAGTGGTGTCACGACCGTGGGAATCAAATGGATGGTTCAGGAAAGTCTAGTGAAACACATGCCCACCCCAACGTTCTTGTACTTCAAAATACTCTCCCCGCTTGCTGCTCACCTCAGCCAGATGTGGCTTATGTAGTGGTCGGCATTCCTACGTGCTCCGACTGATCCCCACTGGAGATTATATGAGGGGTCTTGGAAACTGCCGTGACGCTTTGGTGACGAAGGTCACCGGGGTGACTATGGAAGGATTCCGTGGTAGTCTCTGACTCCCTCCAACTCAATCAATATCAAGAACATGTCGTGAGCATGGGGTTTGGTTAGGCTTGGTTGAGTTTGTAAGAAAAGATAGTAGGTTGAGGGGCTTCATTGATTAGTAAACCTACGGTGCTGGTAAGGTTGGGACCGTGGTCGTCCATCTCCGCTTTGCCAGCCGATAAGATCACTGAGATTGACCAGCCAGCTGGGTAGGTTTGGCTATTCCTTTCTATTGAAAAGGAGTCAGCTGTCTGCGTGAGTCACCTTCCTTAGGCTCCGAGTCACCTTCTTCTAAGCTTCGCTGGACGACACAACATTCTCGTTCTATAGGCCGGCCGTACTTGTGATGGTTCCCCAGGATCCAATAAATCCACTTAGGTCTACGTTGCCGCGATATTGTTCTATGGAAGCGGGTGGGCTGCTTTTTAGAAGTTCGGCCCGGTTTTTCATTAAAAAATCAAAAAAGGGGGGAGGGATTGACCTTTCTAACGCATATTCTGTCGTACCGGCATGGCCCCACTCATTTGTTTTCGATTGGAGCATCAAGCAGTGCAACCCGGTTCTACTTGACTAAGCCCCGTGCTCGTCCAAGGAGGGAGTTTGCTTTACCCAACTCCCCTTTTTGATAACAAGGCAAAAACCTCCGACCCGACATTCATGAGTTTCGAATGAAGAATGAAGAGTGCCCTGCCCCTCTTTTTTCCATAAATCTTGGACTTGGAAGTTGGTAAAGACCCACCCCTTGTTTAAGTCAGAATGAGTCCTCGAGACATTGGCTTTCGCCAACAGTGAACTATTAAGGATCGCATCCCGCGCATATTCTACATTATAGCCTGCAACTAATTCAACTTCCGCTTCTGGGAGATCAGACGGAGCTCGATTAGTTTCTGCTAGACGAGGAATAAGGAACATAACCAATACAGGGAACAAGGGAATACCGGACCATATCTGCTTTTGCGCCATGACAATCTCACTCGAAATACAGGGACCGACACATATTAGTACAGTATACCGGGGTCCCTGGCCAGAACCACACGTGCAAGTTTCCCTGCATGTGGCTCGTCCGTGCTTTTATCCGAGGCGCTGCCTGCCTCCGTATACGCCTCGGGAAATAGGTCGAGATAGATGACAACACCTTTTTATCCTCTTCCTTACCAGGAAGGCGCACTTCTCTTCTTCTTCTGGCCTTCACCTCCTGCCCGGCCCGGAAATAGAACCCAACCCGCTTTCTAATCCATTCATTTCTGCAAGCAGGCGGGATCCAGAGCTAAGCCCCCTCCTATTCGAAGCCGGGTGTGGCCTCGCCCTTTTGCTCTTCCTTCGGTTTGGCTCCACGAAGGCGCCGCCTAGACTAGGAGCCCCACTCATATTCAAAAGGCGCCCAGCTTTCAACATGATGATAATAATTAGTCAACTTTTTTCAATATCATGGAATAGCATGGCCCGGGGCTAAGGTAACTCCAGTGGGAGAGCCGCGTTATGGGTGACCTTATTGCATGTTTCAGACAGCACTTGTGTATGTGATGCACGTGAACGTGTACGAAAAAGCTGTCGTAAAGTTTCGTTGTTCGTTCCGTCGTTGACCCTATCTATGTTTCTACGATGGCCCAAGAACACGCTCATTCTTCAGCCGTAGAGAGACTTTTGAATTGTGAGGTACCATTACGAGCTCAATATATAAGAGTGTTATTCTGTGAAATAACTCGAATTTCAAATCATTCACTTGCTTCAACTACTCATGCTATGGATGTGGGAGCATCAACTCCGTTCCTTTGGGCTTTTGAGGAGCGGGAGAAATTGTTGGAATTCTATGAAAGAGTCCCGGGAGCCAGGATGCATGCCAGTTTCATACGACCTGGTGGAGTGGCACAAGATCTGCCTCTTGGCTTATGTCGAGATATTGATTCCTCCACACAACAATTTGCTTCTCGTATCGACGAATTAGAAGAGATGTCAACCGGCAACCGTATATGGAAACAACGATTAGTGGATATTGGTACTGTCACTGCACAGCAAGCAAAGGATTGGGGATTCAGTGGTGTAATGTTAAGAGGTCGTGCGACATGAAGACATTGATAGCAATATGGGGGAAGTTCCCATCAGGCAACAACGGTTCTGCCTGACCCTACAAAAGCATGCATATGTTTGTTGGAAATATGCCCTAGAGGCAATAATAAATGGTTATTATTATATTTCTTTGTTCATGGTAATTGTCTATTATTCATGCTATAATTGTATTGTCCGGAAATCGTGATACATGTGTGAATACATAGACCACAACCTGTCCCTAGTAAGCCTCTAGTTGACTAGCTCGTTGATCAACAGATAGTCACGGTTTCCTGACTATGGACATTGCATGTCATTGATAACGGGATCACATCATTAGGAGAATGATGTGATGGACAAGACCCAATCCTAAGCATAGCATAAAAGATCGTGTAGTTTCGTTTGCTAGAGCTTTTCCAATGTCAAGTATCTTTTCCTTAGACCATGAGATCGTGCAACTCCCGGATACCGTAGGAGTGCTTTGGGTGTGCCAAACGTCACAACGTAACTGGGTGACTATAAAGGTGCACTACGGGTATCTCCGAAAGTGTCTGTTGGGTTGGCACGGATCGAGACTGGGATTTGTCACTCCGTATGACGGAGAGGTATCGCTGGGCCCACTCGGTAATGCATCATCATAATGAGCTCAATGTGACTAAGGCGTTAGTCACGGGATCATGCATTGCGGTACGAGTAAAGAGACTTGCCGGTAACGAGATTGAACAAGGTATTGGGATACCGACGATCGAATCTCGGGCAAGTAACATACCGATTGACAAAGGGAATTGTATACGGGATTGACTGAATCCTCGACATCGTGGTTCATCCGATGAGATCATCGTGGAGCATGTGGGAGCCAACATGGGTATCCAGATCCCGCTGTTGGTTATTGACCGGACAGGCGTCTCGGTCATGTCTGCATGTCTCCCGAACCCGTAGGGTCTACACACTTAAGGTCCGGTGACGCTAGGGTTGTAGAGATATATGTATGCGGAAACCCGAAAGTTGTTCGGAGTCCCGGATGAGATCCCGGACGACACGAGAGGTTCCGGAATGGTCCGGAGGTGAAGAATTATATATAGGAAGTCCAGTTTCGGCCACCGGGAAAGTTTCGGGGGTTATCGGTATTGTACCGGGACCACCGGAAGGGTCCCGGGGGTCCACCAGGTGGGGCCACCTGTCCCGGAGGGCCCCGTGGGCTGAAAGTGGAAGGGAACCAGCCCCTAGTGGGCTGGGGCGCCCCCCTTGGGCCTCCCCCCATGCGCCTAGGGTTGGGAACCCTAGGGGGGAGTTCCCCCTTGCCTTGGGGGGCAAGGCAACCCCTTCCCCCCCTTGTGGCCGCCGCCCCCCTTGAGATCCCATCTCTTGGGGCTGGCGCACCCCCCCAGGGGCCTATATAAAGGGGGTGGGGGAGGGCACAACACAACAGCCTTGGGCGCCTCCCTCCTCCCCTGCAACACCTCTCTCTCTCTCGCAGAAGCTCGGCGTAGCCCTGCGGAGACCCGCTACATCCACCACCACGCCGTCGTGCTGCTGGATCTCCATCAACCTCTCCTTTCCCCTTGCTAGATCAAGAAGGAGGAGACGTCGCTGCACCGTACGTGTGTTGAACGCGGAGGTGCCGTCCGTTCGGCACTCGGTCATCGGTGATTTGGATCACGGCGAGTACGACTCCGTCATCCACGTTCATTGGAACGCTTCCGCTCGCGATCTACAAGGGTATGTAGATGCACTCCCTTCCCCTCGTTGCTAGTAGACTCCATAGATGCATCTTGGTGAACGTAGGAAAATTTTAAATTATGCTACGATTCCCAACAGTGGCATCATGAGCCAGGCCTATGCGTAGTTACTATGCACGAGTAGAACACAAAGCAGTTGTGGGCGTTGAGTTTGCCAATTCTTCTTGCCGCTACTAGTCGTTTCTTGTTTCGGCGGCATTGTAGGATGAAGCGGCCCGGACCGACCTTACACGTACGCTTACGTGAGACTGGTTCCACCGACTGACATGCACAAGTTGCATAAGGTGGCTAGCGGGTGTCTGTCTCTCCTACTTTAGTCGGAACGGATTCGATGAAAAGGGTCCTTATGAAGGGTAAATAGAAATTGGCAAATCACGTTGTGGTCATACGTAGGTAAGAAACGTTCTTGCTAGAAACCTACAAACCACGTAAAAACTTGCAACAACAATTAGAGGACGTCTAACTTGTTTTTGCAGCAAGTGCTATGTGATGTGATATGGCCAGAAGATGTGATGAATGATATATGTGATGTATGAGATTGATCATATTCTTGTAATAGGAATCACGACTTGCATGTCGATGAGTATGACAACCGGCAGGAGCCATAGGAGTTGTCTCTATTATTTTGTATGACCTGTGTGTCATTAAATAAACGCCATGTAAATTACTTTACTTTATTGCTAAACGCGTTAGCCATAGAAGTAGAAGTAATCGTTGGCGTGACGACTTCATGAAGACACAATGACGGAGATCATGGTGTCAGGCCGGTGACAAAGATGATCATGGTGCCCCGAAGATGGAGATCAAAGGAGCATGATGATATTGGCCATATCATGTCACTATTTGATTGCATGTGATGTTTATCATGTTTTTTGCATCTTATTTGCTTAGAACGACGGTAGCAAGTAGGATGATCCCTTATAATAATTTCAAGAAAGTGTTTACCCTAACTGTGCACTGTTGCGAAGGTTCGTTGTTTCGAAGCACCACGTGATGATCGGGTGTGATAGATTCTAACGTTCGAATACAACGGGTGTTGACGAGCCTAGCATGTACAGACATGCCTCGGAACACACGCAATACACTTAGGTTCACTTGACGAGCCTAGCATGTACAGACATGGCCTCGGAACACTGAGGACCGAAAGGTCGAGCATGAGTCGTATAGAAGATACGATCAACATGGAGATGTTCACCGATCTTGACTAGTCTGTCTCACGTGATGATCGGACACGGCCTACTTGAATTCGGATCATGTTTCACTTAGATGACTAGAGGGACGTCTATCTGAGTGGGAGTTCATTAAATAATTTGATTATATGAACTTAATTATCATGAACTTAGTCTAAATCTTTACACTATGTATTGTAGATCAAATGGCCCACGTTGTCCTCAATTTCAACGCATTCCTAGAGAAAACCAAGCTGAAAGATGATGGCAGCAACTATACGGACTGGGTCCGGAACCTGAGGATCATCCTCATAGCAGCCAAGAAAGATTATGTCCTAGAAGCACCGCTAGGTGAAGCACCAATCCCTGAGAACCAAGACGTTATGAACGCTTGGCAGCAGCGTGCTGATGATTACTCCCTCGTTCAGTGCGGCATGCTTTACAGCTTAGAACCGGGTCTCCAAAAGCGTTTTGAGAAACATGGAGCATATGAGATGTTCGAGGAGCTGAAACTGGGTTTTCAAGCTCATGCCCGGGTCGAGAGATATGATGTCTCCGACAAGTTCTTCAGCTGTAAAATGGAGGAGAACAGTTCTGTTAGTGAGCACATACTCAGAATGTCTGGGTTGCACAACCGCTTGTCTCAGCTGGGAGTTAATCTCCCGGATGACGCGGTCATTGACAGAATCCTCCAGTCGCTTCCACCAAGCTACAAGAGCTTTGTGATGAACTACAATATGCAGGGGATGGAAAAGACCATTCCCGAGGTATATTCAATGCTGAAATCGGCTGAGGTAGAGATCAGAAAAGAACATCAAGTGTTGATGGTGAATAAAACCACTAAGTTCAAGAAGGGCAAGGGTAAGAAGAACTTCAAGAAGGACGGCAAGGGAGTTGCCGCGCCCGGTAAGCCAGTTACCGGGAAGAAGTCAAAGAATGGACCCAAGCCCGAGACTGAGTGCTTTTATTGCAAGGGAAGTGGTCACTGGAAGCGGAACTGCCCCAAATACTTAGCGGACAAGAAGAAGGCCGGCAACACCCAAGGTATATGTGAGATACTAGTAATTGATGTGTACCTTACCAGTACTCGTAGTAGCTCCTGGGTATTTGATACCGGTGCGGTTGCTCATATTTGTAACTCAATACAGGAACTACGGAATAAATGGAGACTGGCGAAGGACGAGGTGACGATGCACGTCGGGAATGGTTCCAAGGTCGATGTGATCGCCATCGGCACGCTACCTCTGCATCTCCCTACGGGATTAGTTTTAAACCTCAATAATTGTTATTTAGTGCCAGCTTTGAGCATGAACATTGTATCTGGATCTCGCTTAACTCGAGATGGCTACTCATTTAAATCCGAGAATAATGGTTGTTCTATTTATTTGAGAGATATGTTTTATGGTCATGCCCCGCTGGTCAATGGTTTATTTTTGATGAATCTCGAACGTGATGTTACACATGTTCATAGTGTGAATACCAAAAGATGTAAAGTTGATGACGATAGTCCCACATACTTGTGGCACTGCCGCCTTGGTCACATTGGTGTCAAGCGCATGAAGAAGCTCCATGCAGATGGACTTTTGGAGTCTCTTGATTACGAATCATTTGACACGTGCGAACCATGCCTCATGGGTAAGATGACCAAGACTCCGTTCTCCGGAACAATGGAGCGAGCAACCAACTTATTGGAAATCATACATACCGATGTGTGTGGTCCAATGAGTGTTGAGACTCGCGGAGGATATCGTTATGTTCTCACTCTCACTGATGATTTAAGTAGATATGGGTATGTCTACCTAATGAAACACAAGTCTGAAACCTTTGAAAAGTTCAAGGAATTTCAGAATGAAGTCGAGAATCAACGTGACAGGAAAATAAAATTCTTACGATCAGATCGTGGTGGAGAATATTTAAGTCACGAATTTGGTACACACTTAAGGAAATGTGGAATAGTTTCACAACTTACGCCGCCTAGAACACCTCAAAGAAATGGTGTGTCCGAACGTCATAATCGCTCTCTATTGGATATGGTGCGATCTATGATGTCTCTTACCGATTTACCGCTCTCATTTTGGGGTTATGCTTTAGAGACTGCCGCATTCACTTTAAATAGGGCACCGTCTAAATCCGTTGAGACGACACCGTATGAATTACGGTTTGGGAAGAAACCTAAGCTGTCGTTTCTAAAAGTTTGGGGATGCGATGCTTATGTCAAGAAACTTCAACCTGAAAAGCTCGAACCCAAATCGGAAAAATGCGTCTTCATAGGATACCCTAAGGAAACTATTGGGTATACCTTCTACCTCAGATCCGAAGGCAAGATCTTCGTTGCCAAGAACGGGTCCTTTCTAGAGAAGGAGTTTCTCTCGAAAGAATTGAGTGGGAGGAAAGTGGAACTTGATGAGGTGATAGTCACCCCTTCCGAACCGGAAAGTAGCGCAGCGCGGGAAAATGTTCCTGTGGTGCCTACACCGACTGGGGAGGAAGTTAATGATGATGATCATGAAACTTCAGATCAAGTTACTGAAATTCGTAGGTCCACAAGGACACGTTCCGCACCAGAGTGGTACGGCAACCCTGTCCTGGAAATCATGTTGTTAGACAACGGTGAACCTTCGAACTATGAAGAAGCGATGGCGGGCCCGGATTCCGACAAATGGCTAGAAGCCATGAAATCCGAGATAGAATCCATGTATGAAAACAAAGTATGGACTTTGACTGACTTGCCCGTTGAGCGGCGATCCATAGAAAACAAATGGATCTTTAAGAAGAAGACGGACGCAGATGGTAATGTGACCATCTACAAAGCTCGACTTGTCGCTACGGGTTATCGACAAGTTCAAGGGGTTGACTACGATGAGACTTTCCCACCCGTAGCGAAGCTGAAGTCCGTCCGAATCATGTTAGCAATTGCCGCATACTATGATTATGAGATATGGCAGATGGACGTCAAAACAGCATTCCTTAATGGCTTCCTTAAGGAAGAGTTGTATATGATGCAGCCGGAAGGTTTTGTCGATCCTAAGAATGCTAACAAAGTGTGCAAGCTCCAGCGCTCAATCTATGGGCTGGTGCAAGCATCTCGGAGTTGGAACATTCGCTTTGATGAGATGATCAAAGCGTTTGGGTTTACACAGACTTATGGAGAAGCCTGTGTTTACAAGAAAGTGAGTGGGAGCTCTATAGCATTTCTCATATTATATGTGGATGACATATTATTGATGGGAAATGATATAGAATTCTTGGAAAGTATAAAGGCCTATTTGAATAAGTGTTTTTCAATGAAGGACCTTGGAGAAGCTGCTTATATATTAGGCATCAAGATCTATAGAGATAGATCAAGACGCCTCATTGGTCTTTCACAGAGTACATACCTTGACAAGATATTGAAGAAGTTCAGTATGGATCAGTCCAAGAAGGGGTTCTTGCCTGTATTGCAAGGTGTGCAATTGAGCACGGCTCAATGCCCGACCACGGCAGAAGATATAGAACAGATAAGTGTCATCCCCTATGCCTCGGCCATAGGGTCTATTATGTATGCCATGCTGTGTACCAGACCTGATATAAACCTTGCCGTAAGTTTGGTAGGAAGGTACCAAAGTAATCCCGGCAAGGAACACTGGACAGCGGTCAAGAATATCCTGAAGTACCTGAAGAGGACTAAGGATATGTTTCTCGTTTATGGAGGTGACGAAGAGCTCGTCGTAAAGGGTTACGTCGACGCTAGCTTCGACACAGATCTGGATGACTCGAAGTCACAGACCGGATACGTGTATATTTTGAATAGAGGAGCAGTAAGCTGGTGCAGTTGCAAGCAAAGCGTCGTGGCGGGATCTACATGTGAAGCGGAGTACATGGCAGCCTCAGAGGCAGCACAGGAAGCAGTCTGGATGAAGGAGTTCATTACCGACCTAGGGGTGATTCCCAATGCGTCGGGCCCAATGACTCTCTTCTGTGACAACACTGGAGCTATTGCCCTTGCGAAGGAGCCCAGGTTTCACAGGAAGACCAGGCATATCAAGCGTCGCTTCAACTCCATTCATGAAAGTGTTCAAAATAGAGACATAGATATTTGTAAAGTACACACGGACCTGAATGTAGCAGATCCGTTGACTAAACCTCTCCCTAGGGCAAACATGATCAACACCAGGATGCAATGGGTGTTCGATTCATCACAATGTAACTAGATTATTGACTCTAGTGCAAGTGGGAGACTGTTCGAAATATGCCCTAGAGGCAATAATAAATGGTTATTATTATATTTCTTTGTTCATGGTAATTGTCTATTATTCATGCTATAATTGTATTGTCCGGAAATCGTGATACATGTGTGAATACATAGACCACAACCTGTCCCTAGTAAGCCTCTAGTTGACTAGCTCGTTGATCAACAGATAGTCACGGTTTCCTGACTATGGACATTGGATGTCATTGATAATGGGATCACATCATTAGGAGAATGATGTGATGGACAAGACCCAATCCTAAGCATAGCATAAAAGATCGTGTAGTTTCGTTTGCTAGAGCTTTTCCAATGTCAAGTATCTTTTCCTTAGACCATGAGATCGTGCAACTCCCGGATACCGTAGGAGTGCTTTGGGTGTGCCAAACGTCACAACGTAACTGGGTGACTATAAAGGTGCACTACGGGTATCTCCGAAAGTGTCTGTTGGGTTGGCACGGATCGAGACTGGGATTTGTCACTCCGTATGACGGAGAGGTATCTCTGGGCCCACTCGGTAATGCATCATCATAATGAGCTCAATGTGACTAAGGCGTTAGTCACGGGATCATGCATTGCGGTACGAGTAAAGAGACTTGCCGGTAACGAGATTGAACAAGGTATTGGGATACCGACGATCGAATCTCGGGCAAGTAACATACCGATTGACAAAGGGAATTGTATACGGGATTGACTGAATCCTCGACATCGTGGTTCATCCGATGAGATCATCGTGGAGCATGTGGGAGCCAACATGGGTATCCATATCCCGCTGTTGGTTATTGACCGGAGAGGCGTCTCGGTCATGTCTGCATGTCTCCCGAACCCGTAGGGTCTACACACTTAAGGTCCGGTGACGCTAGGGTTGTAGAGATATATGTATGCGGAAACCCGAAAGTTGTTCGGAGTCCCGGATGAGATCCCGGACGTCACGAGAGGTTCCAGAATGGTCCGGAGGTGAAGAATTATATATAGGAAGTCCAATTTCGGCCACCGGGAAAGTTTCGGGGGTTATCGGTATTGTACCGGGACCACCGGAAGGGTCCCGGGGGTCCACCGGGTGGGGCCACCTGTCCCGGAGGGCCCCGTGGGCTGAAAGTGGAAGGGAACCAGCCCCTAGTGGGCTGGTGCGCCCCCCTTGGGCCTCCCCCCATGCGCCTAGGGTTGGGAACCCTAGGGGGGAGTTCCCCCTTGCCTTGGGGGGCAAGGCAACCCCTTCCCCCCTTGTGGCCGCCGCCCCCCTTGAGATCCCATCTCTTGGGGCTGGCGCACCCCCCAGGGGCCTATATAAAGGGGGGGAGGGCACAACACAACAGCCTTGGGCGCCTCCCTCCTCCCCTGCAACACCTCTCTCTCTCTCTCTCGCAGAAGCTCGGCGTAGCCCTGCGGAGACCCGCTACATCCACCACCACGCCGTCGTGCTGCTGGATCTCCATCAACCTCTCCTTTCCCCTTGCTGGATCAAGAAGGAGGAGACGTCGCTGCACCGTACGTGTGTTGAACGCGGAGGTGCCGTTCGTTCGGCACTCGGTCATCGGTGATTTGGATCACGGCGAGTACGACTCCGTCATCCACGTTCATTGGAACGCTTCCGCTCGTGATCTACAAGGGTATGTAGATGCACTCCCTTCCCCTCGTTGCTAGTAGACTCCATAGATGCATCTTGGTGAACGTAGGAAAATTTTAAATTATGCTACGATTCCCAACAATGTTGTCAGTGAAGATTTTGTGTGAATCCTTGGAGACGACGTACCCGGGGCTAGGGTGAGCTGAGGGGGCACAGCGTAAGTGAGCGAATGTGTGTAAGCCCAGTCAAAGATTCCTATTCTAGGCGGGGCGGGCCATCAACCTTCAAATGGTGTTGGTCCTACGAACCGTGAACGGATTCGCCTCTGGCCTCTGGGCACGTCGGAACCGCATGAGTTCACCGGGGTGGAGCACGGTCCGCCAAAATCGGCATAGGTTAGGTGCTATTGATGGAACATGGTAAGCCCATCTTTCTCCATATGAAAGTGCTGCAGGCACATAGAGATGTGGGTAGAGGAAGTCTCAAAAAGCGAAGGCCGAGCTGTAGGTCACGTGACCTGCACCGAAAAGGTGGCTGACTGGGCTTTCTCCTGGATCAAAGCGGATCAGCTCGCCAAATTCGTCGATCGAATCGGGTGCCCCGGAACGTCGAATGAAAGTGGTCTTTCTACAACCCTATTTATATGATTTTTAGGGCCCCTTTCCCCTATCCCTCCCTTATGTTTAGGAGCGGGATCTGCCCAAGAACGACCCATGGTGGTACGGAAGGCACGGACTCCGCAAGCGTCCCACACCCTCTGAGAAAGAAACTCCTCAACCATCACAAGATAAATAAGTATGACGCTCTGTGTCTGACTCTATTGGTCATAGTTCCTTGCTGTTGCGGCCGGTGCTCGTTTGCGCGCGTGTGAACCACCAGATCATAAGGAAAGATGCCTCTCGGGGCATCTGAGAATGATTCGAGCCGTATGAAGGGAAACTCCCACGTACAGTTTGTTTTGGGGGGGGAGCCCAACAGGGTCCCCCCACTGACTTGGCCCGGGCCTAAGTGAAAGTGCAAAAGTGAAGTGGTGGGCCTACCCATCCCAACCTGGGGTATGCTGGGATTCACGAAGAGCAGCACCTTACGATGTTCATGACCAATCAGATCTTGACGTACCAGTAGGTACCAGAGGAGATCGCTATGATCGTTACTGTATCCGTATTGAAGAGATGCGACAAAGTGTTCGGATCATTGTGCAATGTCCTAATCAAATGCCTAGTGGCATGATCAAAGCCGATGATCGTAAGATATGCCCTCCATCACGATCTCGAATGAAAGTATCCATGGAATCGTGCGCCGTGTGAAACGTAGATCATCGCCGTTCTTAACCGAGACTCAGGTTAAGCTCCGTCTCGGAACCGCCGTGGGGTTAGGAGTAAAGCATCCCGAGGTTGGCGCATCTTGTTGGGCGTGGAGAAGCATTGGGAACCCCAATATCTTTCTGCAGAGCAGTTTCTTTTCCCGTCCGCTCGCCCCGGCATAGCGCTTCGCTTCTGGTTCTTCAGAGGAATCAACTGACTTCTCCCTTCTTCATTGATCTGGGGGAAAGGGAACCGTCTACCAGTTGGGAAGCTAGACATCAAGGTTGTGGCTTGATGAGGATAACTAAGCTGACACGCCGGAGTTGGCTGCTGTCACAACAGGATGGTGCCTTACCGCACCGCAGGCGCACGCGCGGTAGCGTTCGTGGTGGTGCTTCAGGATTCCAATGTACTGCGTCCAGGATCAGAACGAGCTTGCCGGCGGACCACTGCCGTCCCATTCTTTAGTGTACGCTACACTAAGGAGTCGAGTCGACTTATCCGAACTTTCCTACCAAGTTCGAGCTCTTGCTCGCTCTATTTTGTGAGCTGAGCTATTTATACCGATATATACTATTGAGTGAGATGGAGAAAGACAATGGTGGTATTCCATAGGGAGATCCTGTGTTGGATGATAAAGAGGGTTTGCCTTTCGAGAAAGCGGCTTGGCTATCTCCATCTCCATGTTATAGGACGTATCAAATATATCTATCGATCTATACCATATGGTGAGCCAACTAACCCCCACTCCAATCCAATACTTGCTAGCGCAGGGAATCGATCATCTGTGGATGTTCAGCCAAGGACTCTAGCCCCGGATTCCGATAACTTCTACGATTCTCTCATTATTCAGTGTCCAGATGGAAGGGATGTTAGTTATTCACTTCGGTCAGAAGAGGAATTGTCACTCAAGAGCATGCGTTTTATGTTAGCATTCCTATTTGAGAGTGCCCCTCCCTCCTATTTGGTTGGAAGTTTCCTGCTCAAGTTGAGAAAGCAAGGGCTGACCGGACTGCTGCTCACTCTTGCGCTTCAACGGCAGTATTGTCTCCATCTTTCGCCCACCCAGGGGTTAGGGTTATCTTTTGAAAGAATCTCTTGTATCAGCAGATACGAGAATCGGTCGTGCATATTATCAAATAGAAATGTGAATCGAGATGCATCTGGATTAGAGTTTGGCTTTCTTTTGGCAAAAGCTGGATTGTTTTCAGCAAACTAGCAATCTGTGGAGATGGCTGATCTGTCCCACCTTGATTGATAGCGATATAGCCACTCTCATTTCAACGCGGCACATTGATACCATCATTCCAATCTTCTATTGTCCGTGCTAAATACCATGAAATTAAGTAGCTAAGGTCTAGTGGACCTATTTAAACAAGGATATGCTGATCCTTCTCTGTCGACTTTTCCACTATCAACCCCAAAAACCCAACTCTGCCTTACGTAAAGGAAATTAGTACGATTCACTTCTGGATTTGAAATCACTGCTTATACCAAGTATTGGGCATACAAGAACATTCTGTAGTATTAGTAAGAGGAGGAAGGGTTAAGTATCTTTGAACTCGGTGTGAGATATCGCATTATTCGAGCTGGATGCAGTCGCAGTAAAGAATCATCAACAAGGGCGTTCTATTGTGTTGTAGATTCTTATCCAAGACTTGTATCATTTGATGATGCCATGTGAATAGATACAATCAACGGTATTAAGACAGCATTGCCTACACACGAATTAGCTTCCGAGGTCGAGCAGTCTCAATTTCACTACAAGATTTGCGAATGAATGCTGGGCTGGGCCACCTCAAATGGCGTGAGCCGCATGCGGGGAGACCCGCACGTATGGTTTTCAGGGTGATCTGGCCGACCGGCGCCCACCCGACTAGAGGGATTGAGAAATTAATTGAGTACAAAACTTATCTTCAAGCTTTACCTTATTTTGATCGTTTAGAGGGCGATCGCGGAGTCACTGAATGAAGTCCTCCCTCCCTTTCTTTCGGAGGTGCTGACCCGCTGCGAGGCAGATATGACTAAGTGACATATTGAATATGGCGACGACTACAGCATGTCGTAGAAGGAGATAAGAGGTGGAGCCAACGACCCACTAAGACTCACGGATCTACAACTACATTCCCGAGCGGCAGTCAAACGGAGGCGTGAATGCAAGATGCCAGCGGAATGATCACCGGACAGAGGATAGGGCAGCTTTCTTCCCACCGCGTCCTTCCTTGTGTGTTGGAGATACAAAGCGAGTGCACAGGAAAAGAAGGGGAACTGAATCGATCTATTCCATGGCGAAGCAGCCGAAGCATAACTGCACACTCACACAATCTTTGCCAAGAGATAGGAGCATTCGGTGGAACCAGTGAACTACACTTGCTTCTTGATAGATGTGTGGGACAGAGGGCTCGTGGTACCTGCTGCCCGCCCTTCCTCCGCTTTCATAACCGTGTGAACGGAGAGTAGGCAGAGCAAAAGGGAAGGAGGTCCTCATACGGAGTCGCACAGTCTTTCATTGTCCAATCTTCTCGATTGAACATATTGACATCAATACTCCTTTCCATGGCCATTCACGGCCCGCAAAGATCAACCACTCGTGCCCGAGATCACTATCCAATCAAAAACCAGACTTCCAAGATCCATCTCACTCAGACCCTTTTGAATGTAGCGGATAACAACGGAGTGGGGCTATCGAATTGATATGTATTCGAATCTTAGGAGCTGGTAATCACTGATATGCTCATATTGATGACGTTATTGTTGCTGTAATCAAAGAAGCAGTGCCCAGAATGCCTCTAGAAAGATCAGACAGAAGTAAGACGAGCTGTAATTGTACGTACATGTAAAGAACTCAAACGTGACAACGGTATGATAATACGATATGATGACGGTTGTCATTGATCAAGAAGGAAATCCAAAAGGAACTCGAGTTTTTGGTGCGATCGCTCGGGAATTGAGACTTATGAATTTCACTAAAAGAGTCTCATGAGCTCCCGAGGTATTAAAAATACTAGTAGTAGAGACTATGATATAGTAGGGTATCAGAATATAGATCAATTAGTAGATTGTGTCTGACGCATATACATGAAAAAAAGAATAATTAGATAATAATAAGAATAAGAATAAGAATCTTAATAAAAGGAAGGGTTCGAATAGCATCTACTAATATTACCGAAAACTTTGTGAAAATACTTCTACGAGAAGGTTTTATTGAAAACGTTTGAAAACTATAGGGAAAGTAACAAATATTTCTTGGCACGTGCCCCTGCTCCTGGTCTTCGAACTAGTCATTAATGGTCGGCAACATAGGTACCTTTTTCGGTATGTGTTGCGAACACTTTCATTTTTAGCGACTCATCTTCTCTGGAGAAGCTCAAATCGAATGGATAGAGCAGATGGTCCAACTACAGAACTTCTTCTTTTTCATTACTTCAATGGTCGTGCCCCGTGGCACGGCAGCACCCGTACTATTGAAATGGTTCATCAGTAGAGATGTTCCCACTGGTGCCTCTTCTTCCAATGGTACTATAATTCCTATCCCTGTCCCTTTATTCCCTTTTTTGGTCTATCTACATTTAAGGAAATTCATACGCTCCATGGATAGAGCAAAAACTGGAGTGTTGGTCAAAGCAAGGCGCCCTATTCTATTACCAGACAAAATGGAGAGAAGCTCATCCACTAGAAATGCTTTATTTCGTTTCGTTCCCGTTCTTCATTTCCTTATTATCGAATCCATGGGGGACTTGTCATATATCGGGGTTATAACGGGTCCGGTATCAGCAACACCAGCCAATCGTGTTGGTACGGTGGGTTCCCCATACCCACTATTCGGAAAAAAGCTTGCCATAGCAGCTCAAACCTCCGATCGGGAAATGGGAGTTCTAACCGGTCCTAACCCCAATTCCAAACAAATTGATTGGACCAAGGTTCGTGCACGGAGAGAATAGAAACTAATAACAATGGAGCAAGAAAACGGATGCACTAACGCGCAACGGCTTTCGCGCTAGTTGCTCAATCCGTTGCTTGTTTGGTTCGAGGTTGAGCTCACCCGCTGCCCTACGTCAGTAGTCTTCCTAACTTCTATTCCCTTTTTTTTGCTCTAAGGTAATGTCCTTCAAGAACAGCATTGCAGTCGCAACGGGGCTCTGGGTGAATATAGTCCGCCCGTATGAGCCGGGCTGTGAATATTTATAGGTCGGGGTCTTTACTGAAAAACCACAATACTACACTACAACAATTTGAAGAAATCCGCAAGTGACTCTAATTTGAATTCACTAGTCGTGTTGAGTTTTTTTATTTCAATATAAAAAATCTGCCAATCCCGATATTCCCACATTTCATTCTGGTCCAGTGTCCATTCCTGAATGAAAGAAATGAGCTTTGCCCCTTCACTCACTTCTGAATGACTCCTTTAGCACTCTCTTTTTATATCAAAAAATAGAAACAGTTTACCCTTCCAACCACGTCCTCCTACCTCGCCCATTTGCGGAGATCATCTATATTTTGCTCCGTGTCGAGATCCAGCAGGCCCAAACGTTTTCCTTTGGGAGGGCATAAAATCGCTTTCTTTCTGTAGGGAGGACGGATGATTCAATTAAGGGCTGAGAGCCTACATATCACTGAGATGGGCCAAGGAATAAAAAGCACCTACTGTTTGTTAATTGAAATTCTCTTTGCTTAGCGCCCTTGTGTTTCAAATAGAAAAGCACTGGAGATATCTGTGGAACTGTTGTTTTTCTTAGGGCAAGCTAGCAGATAGAAGTAATCTATCTGGTTAGCCAGGCGAAGCATTTAGGGTTCAGTGCCTGGTTTCAAGTGTTCTTCTTCATCGTTTGGCACCTCACTTTTTGTTGAGTAATCCAATGGCCTAATGACACATGCACATCTTTTGGTGCTGTCGCCTTACTTAGTGACTAGCTCAAGTGCATTTCATCGCAAAAAAGACTGGCATTGGCTCCGGGTCAAATCTACAGGGGGCATGCAAATCAAATGCGAAAGAAAGGAAAACATTTCTATTTCTTCTACTTCAATGCCGTGATACACTCAGGATGTTTACGATACCTACCCATTAATTGCTCTAACTTCTCGTGGTTCACCCCTAGCTATGCCCACTTCTATGAAATTCCAAATTATGCTTGCAAGCTCATCGGAGCTAGGCAACTCTTTGTTAGTGATTTCATGCCTACCAAGCAGGTACACTCTAATGTATACACCCTTTAAGAAAAGAAATCCTTCTCATATTCTGCTGCTTTTTTGATTCATTTTATCCCAATAATAGCATAGACATCATATATTTATTCTTGCAAGCTCAAGTGCTTGATTGTTGACAAATTCTTCTCTCAGCAGGGCACCTCAGGTACCTGTCTATAGTTTCATGTCTTGAAGGGGGGCGACGCAGCTATTTTCTTTAACAACACGTCATTCAACGAAGTGTTTTCGTTATTTGGTCATCACTAAAAAGTTTATAGTGATAAAGTGAGCCTATTATATTAAGTTTAGAGGATTCTCCTAACGCGATGAGTTTAGTTTATCACTTTTAAAGATCACTGGTGGCAATGGTACTTCCTTTTATGCAATAACTCCTTTATGTACCATTTGGTAATTGGAGTTTGATAAGACCATGGATCCTTATATACAAAACATACTTGGCCAACTAAGGCCCTCCAGTCCAATGTCTGATATATTATCGTCAGCTGAGGAGGTGTTTGGCAAGGGTGTGACCGTTGTTTTTGGGACAATGTTCAAGCAGGAGCCCATGAATATGTCTCGTCTCGCCATGGGGGGTGAGTTTATCTCATTGCTCTTTCCTGGTGTAAAGCCGATCACTGAGGTTTATGTCTGTCAAACTGTAGCGACCAGACCTCAAATAGTCTGTGCTGCTGTGCACCAGTGTCATCCCTGGATCAGTAATGCTGACACGCATAGTATAAATGGAGGATTTATAACATAGTAGCAATCACACACTTATTACATTGAATATCTCAAAAGAGAATGAGTATGACAAATATGGCTTAAGGCCATCTAAATACGATAACAGCAGAAGACTTGGAAGATAAGTGAGTCCAACAACTCCAACGGCATCACTGAGTATAAGACCACGACCTAAGGCACCTTACTCGTCGTCTGAAAAGTTTGCAACATGAAACGTTGCAGCCCGAAAACGGGTCAACACATGGAATATGCTGGCAAAATAACACATAGAGAATAATGAACATAGTAATGCTATACTACATGCATATATGGCTGGTGGAAAGCTCTATGGTTACAGTTTTGCGAAAAGCCAATTTTTTTCCTACTGCAAAGGAATAAATTTTATTTAAACATTGAGATGGTTGAAAGCATCTCAATCCCAATTAAGTATCATCATTAACCCAACAACATTAATTAAAGTAACATGGTGATGAGATTCACATGATGATCCAGGTACTAGATACTCCAGTTGTCCATAACCGGGGACACGGCTAACCATGATTAGTTTGTACACTCTGCAGAGGTTTGTGCACTTTTCCCCACAAGACTCGATCGCCTCCGCTTGATTCTCGCACTGCATGATGTTTGAGAAACGGATGACCGAGACACAGTCTTTCAGAAGTGCTTGCACCTTACGAATGGGTAGACCGTTACACCTACTTTCCCCTACATCTGCTAGTCTACCACTGTAAGAGTTCACACAACTTAATCAACTATGCTAGAGCCCATAATAGCTTGCGGCTGCACATGGAAGTTTCTAGCATGAATAATCTCATGATCCCTTTGAGCCTGGGTGGCGGTCCAAAAGAAAAACAGGCAATCCTGGAATACCCAGGTACCTCAATCCACCCAGATGTGAGTTTTAGTTGCCACCTTAAGTAAACCATTAATTAACAATCTCACATCTGTCATGAACTCTCAAACCCAATCCACGTCTACAAGCATAGCATGACAATATAATAGCAAACGTAGAAGTAACTCCCAAGGGTTTGATAATAAAACAGGTAATAGGTACTACCTCAACTACTTCCCAATTCCCACAATTTAATTAGATCCTAACCATGCAATGTTTGAGGATTGATCTAATGCAAAAAAAAACTGGGTATGGAAAGGTATGATCAAAGTGTTACTTGCCTTGCTGATGATCCGCGAAACCTAGAGATTCGAAGTAACAAGCGGCGCACTCCGGGTACTCTATTGCACACAAACAAGCAAACAATAAGTACTCATCTAATGCACAGGTAAAACTCGAATAAAAGATCCAACCAAAAAGTTCAAATTAAGAACTCCGGTTTGCAAAAAGAATCAACTCGAACGAAGCAACGAAAGTCAAACAGCGAAAGAAACAAGCTTCGTTTACTAATCTGGATCTAGGTCAAATTTTACAGTGGCAAAAACTTGTTTGAGTAGGTTAAACGGAAAGATAATTTCGAGACAAAACTCTAGGCTCTTGAATCGCCTGATTCCGATAAACGAGCGAAAAGTTAAACGAAAACGAAGATCTGATCTGAAATCGAGATCTCGAAAAGTCGCGGAAAAATCCGACGAAAAAGAAAACTGACGAACAGTTAAACGAACGAACGTTCGTTAACAGCGAAAATCCGAAGAACACGTTCATTAAAACGAACGGGTCGGTGAGCGTTCAATAAATAATAAAACCGAAAAAAAACCGATCTGAAAAAAGAACGAAAACTAGGGTTTTTGAAAAAAAAAACGAATCGTTTTTTTTTTTGAAAAACCGGCAAGGCGGCGGCATTGGCTACCTTGTCAGGACGGGCTCCGGCGGGGTCGGGCAGGGCTCTGGCAGGGTCGGGCGGGGTGCGGCGGGGCTTGGGGCGGCGACGGGAGGCGGCGGGCGGCGCCGCACGGGCTCCGGCGGCGGCGTCTTGCGGCGGCGGCACGGGCGCGAGGGAGAGGGGCGGCGGCAGGGTGGAGAGAGGCGGCGGGGTGGGGGGTATATAAGGAGGGGGCTTCGCCGGCTTGGGGAAGTGGGCGCCGGGGAGGCGTAGGCGAGCGGGACTCGGCGGCGGCGGCCGTGCTCGCCTCGGTCTCCAGGAGGGAGACGGGGCGCGGGGTGGGCCGGCCTGGCTCGGCTGGGCCTCGGCCCAGTCGGGCGCGGGGATTTTATTTTATTTTTTAAAAATTCCGCTGAATCAAAAAAAAATCACAGAAAAATAAATAAAAATCCAAAAAAAGATAAAACAAATTTTCCCCGTCTAATTAAAATAATTAGAACAAGGTGAACATTTTTTTGACACAAAAATGCAGTTTTGAAAACGTGCAATTTTTTTATGCAAGAAAATTGCGAATAAAATCCAGTATATGATTTTAATATTTTTCCTCCAATATTTCAATTGTTTTGGAGAAGTCATATTTTCTCCTCTCATTTATTTTAATGAGAAATATTTTTCGGAGAGAAAAATAATTAAAACCAAAATCCTCGTTTTATTATTTGAAAAATCAAATATGAAAAATCGGAAAAATCCCCAACTCTCTCCGAGGGTCCTTGAGTTGCTTAGGATTTATCAGGGATTTGCCAAAATGCAATAAAATATGCTATGCAATGATGTTCTAATGTATAGCATTCCAAATTGAAAATCTGGGATGTTACAAACCTACCCCCTTAAGATGAATCTCGCCCTCGAGATTCGGGTTGGCTAGAAAATAGGTGGGAGTGGTCCTTCCGTAGATCTTCCTCTCGCTCCCAGGTGGCTTCATCTTCCGTATGGTGACTCCACTGGACTTTGCAAAACTTGATAACCTTACTGCGGGTAACTCGGCTGGCATACTCAAGAATCTTAACTAGTTTTTCCTCATAGGTCAAATCACTTTCCAGCTGAATCGCTTCCGGTGGCACTATATCTCTCAGTGGGATCTCAGCCATCTCTGCGTGGCACTTCTTCAACTGTGAAACGTGAAATACGTCGTGAACTCCTGACAACCCTCCGGGCAATTCCAGCTTGTAGGCAACTTCTCCCATACGTTCCAAAACTCTGTATGGTCCGATAAAACGGGGCGCTAGCTTTCCCTTAACTCCAAAGTGCTTCACTCCTCGAAGTGGTGATACTCGAAGATAGACTATGTCTCCGACTTCGTGAACTGTCTCCTTTCGTTTAGAATCAGCATAACTCTTCTGCCTGGACTGGGCTACCTTGAGCCTATCGCGAATCAACCTCACTTTCTGTTCAGACTCCTTAATCAAATCTGGTCCAAACAACTGACGGTCTCCTACTTCGTCCCATAACAATGGTGTTCTACACCTCCTTCCATACAAGGCTTCGAAAGGGGCCATCTTCAAACTGGTTTGATAACTGTTGTTGTAAGAGAACTCTGCATATGGCAAATTGTCGTCCCAACTAGATCCATAATCTAGTGCACAAGCTCTCCACATGTCTTCCAAAATCTAATTGACTCTCTCGGTCTGTCCATCTGTCTGTGGGTGAAAGGTTGTACTGAATTCTAGCCTGGTTCCCAAGGTTTCATGTAAATGCTTCCAAAACTTCGAGGTAAACTGGGTTCCTCTGTCTGATACAATGGTCCTCGGAACTCCATGCAAACATACGATCCTGGTCATGTATATCTTTGCCAACTTAGCACTGGTGTAAGTGGTCTTCACTGGAATGAAATGAGCTACTTTTGTCAAACGGTCGACTACAACCCATATTGAGTAATAGCCTGGACGAGTCCTGGGCAATCCTGTGATAAAATCCATGCCTATTTTATCCCACTTCCATTCGGGTATTGGCAATGGTTGTAGCAATCCTGCTGGCTTCTGATGTTCTGCCTTCACTCTCTGACATACATCACAAACTCCTACATACTCCGCAATATCCTTCTTCATTCCGGTCCACCAGAAAGTGTCCTTCAAATCCAAATACATCTTGGTATTTCCTGGGTGAATCGAATACGGTGAATCATGGGCCTCTTGCAAAATCAACTTCCTGATCTTCGGATCATTGGGCACATAAACGCGGTCCTCAAACCATAAGGTATCGTGCTCATCCTCACGAAATCCCTTGGCTTTTCCTTTGCTCATCTTTTCCTTTATCTCGTCAATCTCCTTGTCTGTCTTCTGAGCTTCTCCGATCTTTTCCATCAAGGTAGACTGAATCTCCAATGTCGCTAAATAGCCTCTTGGGACTATCTCCAAACATAGCTCGCGAAGGTCCTCGGCTAACTCCTGAGGTAACTCTCCTGTCATGAGGGTGTTGACATGGCTCTTGCGGCTCAACGCATCTGCTACTACGTTAGCCTTCCCTGGGTGATAATGCAATCTCATATCATAATCCTTAATGAGCTCCAACCATCTCCTCTGCCTGAGATTTAATTCCTTCTGCGTGAAAATATACTTCAAACTCTTGTGATCCGTGTACACCTCACAATGGTTTCCGATGAGAAAATGTCTCCATGTCTTCAACGCATGCACCACGGCTGCTAACTCTAAATCATGCGTAGCATAATTCTTCTCATGGGGTTTAAGTTGTCGTGAAGCATATGACACAACTCTTCCTTCCTGCATAAGCACTACTCCAAGTCCTCGACGGGAAGCGTCGCAATAAACTTCATAATCCTTGCGTTGATCTGGCAGAATCAACACTGGTGATGTAACCAATCGATTCTTCAACTCTTGGAAACTAGCTTCACATTCCTCAGTCCAATTGAACTTGGTGTCCTTCTTCAATAGCTCAGTCATGGGTTTAGCAATCTTTGAGAAATTCTCAATAAACCTCCGGTAGTATCCTGCAAGTCCAAGGAAACTCCGAATCTCTCCAACTGACATGGGTGATTCCCAACTTGTTACTGTGTCAACTTTGGCGGGGTCTACTGCTATTCCTTCTCCGGATATAACATGTCCGAGGAATCCAACTTCCTTCAGCCAAAATTCATATTTGCTGAACTTGGCATATAACTGATGTTCTCTGAGCTTCTCAAGTACCAAACGCAAATGCTCCTTATGCTCTTCTTCATTCTTGGAATAGACTAAAATATCGTCAATGAACACCACGACGAACTTATCCAAAAACTCCATAAACACTTTGTTCATCATGTTAATGAAATAGGCAGGTGCGTTAGTCAGACCAAATGACATAACGGTATACTCATACAGCCCATATCTGGTGGTAAAGGCCGTCTTAGGTATATCCTGCTCTCGAATCTTTAACTGATGGTATCCTGATCGTAGATCATTCTTGGAAAATACTTTAGCTCCTTTGAAGCGGTCAAACAGATCATTGATCATCGGTAGTGGGTACTTGTTTTTAATGGTCACTTCATTCAATCCACCGTAATCAACAACCATCCTCAACGATCCATCTTTCTTCTCCACTAGAAGTACTGGCGATCCCCAAGGTGACGAACTTGGGCGAATATAGCCTTTATCCAATAACTCCTTAATCTGCTTCTTAATTTCCTCCAAATCTTTTGCGGGCATCCTGTACGGTCTCTTAGATATTGGCCCTGTGCCTGGCAAAAGTTCAACCAAGAACTCAATGTCTCTATCCGGTGGCATGCCTGGCAACTCTTCTGGAAATACATCTGGGTAATCCTTCACCACTGGTACCTCCTCCTGTACAACTCCTGATAAGGAATTCACTTGAGTCCTCTTTGGCACATGCCGGGATACATACTTGATCCTTCTTCCTTCTGGGGTGGTAAGCAAAATCGACTTACTGGCGCAATCGATGTTTCTTCCATACATCGATAGCCAATCCATTCCCAAAATCACATCCAAATCTTGCGACTCCAAAATTATTAGGTCTGAGGGGAAAACATGCCTACCTATGGCCAATGGCATCTGAAAACATCCTTGGCTTGCCATATACTCTGCTCCTGGCGATGTTACTAACATAGGTGTTCTGAGAACTTTGGTGGGCAACTTAAACTTATCCACAAATCCCCTTGATATGTATGAATGCGATGCACCAGCATCAAAAAGAACGATTGGAGTAAATCACTTAACCAAAAACTTACCTATTACTGCATCAGGCTGTGCTTCAACCTCTTCCACGCTCACGTGGTTCACATGTCCTTTATTGAAAGGGTTCGGCTTCTTCCCAGAGCTTCCACTGCCATTTCCATTCTGGGCTTCAGGACATTCATTGGTATAATGTCCAGTCTTCTGGCACTTAAATCAAGTGACTTGGCTCAGGTCCCTCTTGGCTGGGGTTGAAGGGTTGGTACGGTTCTGTCCATTGCTTCCTCCGTTCCCATTACCATTCTTGGAGCCATTATGGTTGTGCGAACTACCTCCTCCATGGGTATGTTGAAACTGTCCTCCCGGTTTCGGGGCAAAACGCGGCTTCTGCTGAGCTCCAGAATTATACTTCCCTTGTCCATACTTCCTCTTACGGTTTTCAATCTGCTGTTGCTTCCCTTCAATCATGAGTGCTCTATCTACCAACTCCTGGTAGTTGTTGAAGGTTGCTACCATCAACTGCATGCTCAGTTCATCATTCAGTCCTTCCAAAAACTTCTCCTGCTTGGCTGCATCTGTAGCAACGTCATCTGGTGCATAACGTGCTAACTTACTGAAATCTTCCACATACTGGCCTACGGTGCGTCCTCCTTGGCGTAGGTTGCGAAACTCACGCTTCTTCATAGCCATAGCTCCTGCTGAAACATGAGCTGTACGGAAAGCTTGCTGAAACGGGTCCCATGTGACAGTGTCAATAGGGTGTGTGGATGTGTAATTCTCCCACCATGATGATGCGGGTCCATCAAGCTGATGTGCGGCAAAACGCACTCTTTCCGCATCTGTGCATCATGCAGTGGTCAACTCCCTTCCAACTTTGCGGAGCCAATCATCTGCAACAATCGGCTCGGTGCTGCTGGAAAACACGCGGGCTAAGTGATCAACAGGTGGAGGTGGTGGGTTGTTGTTGTTGTTGCCTTGGTTCTGTACTAACACTTGCATCAGGGCATTCTGTTGCTGAATCAACTGAGTGATCTCTGGTGGGAAAACCAATCCGGTGTCGCGTCTCGGAGGCATCTGATGGGTTAGAAAAGATGAGAGTTAAGAATAGAATGAGGTCTAGAGAGAAAACACTACCCATATGCTCATGAGTCAAATACAATCAATATCACTCAATCAATTCAAACAAGGCATACAATCGATCTAACTAGCGTTACAAAGTGCTCGAACTATACTATATACATGGGGGAAAACTACTACTGATATGGTGGTCTACTAGAAATTCTGATCAGTTGAAGACTCCATGATATCTGCTCCAGCTTCATCAACAAAGTCATCTTCACTTGGTTCCGAGTCGGTGTCGTCGATGATGATGTAGTTATCCGGGCAAGCGCATTCGTCATCTTCTGCTTCTGGTACTGGATTTCCCATGAATACTCCAATCTTCTTCTCCAGGTCGTCATTCTTCCCTACTAGTGCGACGATTTCCTCCAAATAATCCTCGCGTGTAGCCTTGAGTTCTTCCTCCAGCTCCTTGATCTTCGTCAATGCCTTCTTCAGATCTTCCTTGTCTGAGCACATCTGGTTCTCCTGGCGTCGAATGTGTTGGTTTTGCTCCTGGATGAAAGCTGCAATTGATCCATCCTTCTTGGTTCTGATCATCTCCCATTGCTCGTCTCGGCGTCCACAAATCTGATAAATAGTATCCTTAAGCTCCCTGTGGTAGACTTCTCCAATGCGTCCCATAGCGATGTGGACTGCCATGCTCTTCCCTAAACTCCAGGTTGGTGCTTCAAAAACCAATTTTATCGGCTCAGTGACAGGCGCAAACGTCCTTCCTGGAATTTGAACTTGAATCTTCCAGCTCTCCTCTTCGGGTAATGTGGCGTTGTAGGTTCCGTTGATGCTTGGTATTCCTATGTTCAAGTACTTAGTGACTTCCTTCAAGTGTCGTCCAAAAGGCGTGTCTTCATCTGGTTGCATGAACTTGCTCCTTGCATCCGCCATTCCTAAAAGAGTAGAAAGTGGAGAGAGGTCAGAAATGAGAAGAGAGAAGTGTTCTAGGGCTTAAGCTTAGTGGTCGTGTCCTACAGTCAGCGTGTGCTCTGATACCACCTTTGTAGCGATCAGTAATGCTGACACGCACAGTACAAATGGAGGATTTATAACAGAGTAGCAAGCACACACTTATTACATCGAATATCTCAAAAGAGAATGAGTATGACAAATATGGCTTAAGGCCATCTAAATACGATAACAACGGAAGACTTGGAAGATAAGTGAGTCCAACAACTCCAACGGCATCACTGAGTATAAGACCACGACCTAAGGCACCTTACTCGTCGTCTGAAAAGTCTGCAACATGAAACGTTGTAGCCCGAAAACGGGTCAGCACATGGAATATGCTGGCAAAATAACACATAGAGAATAATGAACATAGTAATGCTATACTACATGCATATATGGCTGGTGGAAAGCTCTATGGTTACAGTTTTGCGAAAAGCCAATTTTTTTCCTACTGCAAAGGAATAAATTTTATTTAACTATCATGGTGGTTGTTAAACATTGAGATGGTTGACAGCATCTCAATCCCAATTAAGTATCATCATTAACCCAACAACATTAATTAAAGTAACATGGTGATGAGATTCACATGATGATCCAGGTACTTGATACTCAAGTTGTCCATAACCGGGGACACGGCTAACCATGATTAGTTTGTACACTCTGCAAAGGTTTGTGCACTTTTCCCCACAAGACTCGATCGCCTCCGCTTGATTCTCGCACTGCATGATGTTTGAGAAACGGACGACCGAGACACAGTCTTTCAGAAGTGCTTGCACCTTACGAATGGGTAGACCGTTACACCTACTTTCCCCTACATCTGCTAGTCTACCACTGTAAGAGTTCACACAACTTAATCAACTATGCTAGAGCCCATAATAGCTTGCGGCTGCACACGGAAGTTTCTAGCATGAATAATCTCATGATCCCTTTGAGCCTGGGTGGCGGTCCAAAAGAAAAACAGGCAATCCTGGAATACCCAGGTACCTCAATCCACCCAGATGTGAGTTTTAGTTGCCACCTTAAATAAACCATTAATTAACAATCTCACATCTGTCATGAACTCTCAAACCCAATCCACGTCTACAAGCATAGCATGGCAATATAGTAGCAAACGTAGAAGTAACTCCCAAGGGTTTGATAATAAAACAGGTAATAGGTACTACCTCAACTACTTCCCAATTCCCACAATTTAATTAGATCCTAACCATGCAATGTTTGAGGATTGATCTAATGCAAAAAAAAAACTGGGTATGGAAATGTATGATCGAAGTGTTACTTGCCTTGCTGATGATCCGCGAAACCTAGAGATTCGAAGTAACAAGCGGCGCACTCCGGGTACTCTATCGCACACAAACAAGCAAACAATAAGTACTCATCTAATGCACAGGTAAAACTCGAATAAAAGATCCAACCAGAAAGTTCAAATTAAGAACTCCGGTTTGCAAAAATAATCAACTCGAACGAAGCAATGAAAGTCAAACGGCGAAAGAAACAAGCTTCGTTTACTAATCAGGATCTAGGTCAAATTTTACAGTGGCAAAAACTTGTTTGAGTAGGTTAAACGGAAAGAGAATTTCGAGACGAAACTCTAGGCGCTTGAATCGCCTGATTCCGATAAACGAGCGAAAAGTTAAACGAAAACGAAGATCTGATCTGAAATCGAGATCTGGAGAAGTCGCGGAAAAATCCGACGAAAAAGAAAACTGACGAACAGTTAAACGAACGAACGTTCGTTAACAGCGAAAATTCGACGAACACGTTCGTTAAAACGAACGGGTCGGTGAACGTTCAATAAATAATAAAACCGAAAAAGATAAAATAAACCGATCTGAAAAAAGAACGAAAACTAGGGTTTTAAAAAAAATAAACCGAATCGTTTTTTTTTTAACCGGCAAGGCGGCGGCGGCTTCGGCTACCTCGTCGGGACGGGCTCCGGCGGGGTCGGGCGGGGTGCGGCCGGGTGCGGCGGGGCTTGGGGCGGCGACGGGCGACGACGGGAGGCGGCGGGCGGCGGCGCACGGGCTCTGGCGGCGGCGTCTTGCGGCGGCGGCGCGGGCGCGAGGGAGAGGGGCGGCGGGGGGGTGGAGAGAGGCGGCGGGGTGGGGGTATATAAGGAGGGGGGGCTTCGCCGGCTTGGGGAAGGGGGCGCCGGGGAGGCGTAGGCGAGCGGGACTCGGCGGCGGCGGCCGTCCTCGCCTCGGTCTCCTCGGCCCAGTCGGGCGCGGGGATTTTTTTATTTTTATTTTAAAAAAAATTCCGCCGAATCAAAAAAAATCACAGAAAAATAAATAAAAATCCAAGAAAAAGATAAAACAAATTTTCCCCGTCTAATTAAAATAATTAGAACAAGGTGAATATTTTTTTGACACAAAATGCAGTTAAAAACGTGCAATTTTTTTTATGCAAGAAAAATTGCAAATAAAATCCGAATAAAATCCAATATATGATTTTAATATTTTTCCTCCAATATTTCAATTGTTTTGGAGAAGTCATATTTTCTCCTCTCATTTATTTTAATGTGAAATATTTTTTGGAGAGAAAAATAATTAAAACCAAAATCCTCGTTTTATTATTTGAAAAATCAAATATGAAAAATCGGGAAAATCGCCAACTCTCTCCGAGGGTCCTTGAGTTGCTTAGGATTTATCGGGGATTTGCCAAAATGCAATAAAATATGCTATGCAATGATGTTCTAATGTATAACATTCCAAATTGAAAATTTGGGATGTTACACAAACCGAGCTCTTGAACCCAATGTTTGGAACATCAACGTCCCTCTCCAGTCCTAATCAGGATTTGATCTATCATGAAGTTTTAGCGCCACATAAGATCCACGACATGTTATCTGTCGGTGCAGCGGCTTTGAGTTGTCGGAAAAAAAGCCAGGGGCTTAAGTAATTCCTCAGTTTAGTATAGGGTGTCCAGGGAGAGCTGTTGAAGGGAAGGTGGGCGAACCCACACGAGTGAAAACCCTACTTTATTAGTCATCAATGCGATTTCTTGCACTTTTTGATACCTCCGAGGGGGTACACTTTAAAGGCATGCAAAACGTGCCTTAAAGTCATGTTGGACGAGGCTAGGCGGTGAATGCAACGCTGGGAAGTTTTGTCCCGGTTCGAGAGGTTGAGCGAGCCAACCAATTCGATGTTTTGAATGGCCAAAGAATAGGTATTTACTCCTCTTACCAATTGAGGTTTCGCACAACTTTTTGACTAGGGCTTCAGAAGGTTGTAGTTTCACGAGGAGCCTATAAAGCGACTTGTTTTACCTATGGGATGTGAAGATTGGCTCTGTACCTGACACGGATTGATTTAAGAACAGTGATGAAAGAAATCAATTTATGAGAGACCATATTTCTGTTGTTTCGGCACAACTCAAGATCAGTTAAGGAAATAGGGAATAACAATAGTGAAAAGAATAGAAATAACATGACCCTTGCGTGGGACTTCTTTCTTCTATCTCTACAGAGATGACCAAGAAGCAAATGAGAAAGGGACTTCTTTTTTACTACGGTCAAACTATGATCATACTCTCTAATCTTACTTCCATGTGAAAGACCGTCCTAGGCGTGAGTACAAATGTGTCGAGGCGTTCTAAGTGCCGTAGACGAATGCTTCTTGGCGGAATAAATGGTATGACGCGACCTCTTTTTGCTCCATATAAACAAATTTGAAAAAGGAAGAAGGCTTTAGCTCCCTTCCATTGTCTTGGGTCGAAGATCAAGCGTGAACTTCTCCCTCATCTAAGGTTGGGTTGTGGATAACAGACTTCCCCTTGGGCCGGATCTTCCCAAGTATAACACGATCCATGAGCGATATCAATGCAGTGTCAGTCCTTACTATTGAGTCCTGTGCTGGTAAGATGACAACGCTCTAAAAGGTTTGTTTAAGAAAGCAATCATATCCCGTCCCCAAGTGCGGTATGGACCCCAAAGAGTTATATAAGTAGGAAAATGGGAAGAATTGAGGCACCTACAGAAGTAATGGGCCAGCTTATGATTTTAGGCATGGTTACTCGAGGGATCGTCCCTACCTATCTGCGCAAGATCGGATCAATATGGTTTTGAGAGGAAGGCTGGTGGCATACGAAGAGAGGACGATAGAACATCTGCATTCCCTTTCTTTGATTGAGAGAAGGATAAAGTAGAAAAAGACTTGACTGAAATTCCATTCGCTTTTTTTCCTTCCTGAGATATGGAATGTCATTAAATTAAGTAGATGAGATGCCAAATATAGGCAGGAGTTATTTCACCAAGCAAAGCTTTGTGTTCTGAAGGTAAAGAAAGACGGTAAAGTCCATTAAAAAGAGTGCCATGCAGAAGCACCTCCTGTGTCACTCGATCCAAACCCGACACATCTTTCTTTCTATATGAAATACAAGAATTTCCACCTTGTTCTCTTGTTCTTAAATCATGAATTGGATGATGTGCGTTTCATCAAGTATGAACATATTGCATTTTTTGCTATGCAATTTTAGTACCGGATCGACGTCCATTTATTCTTGTGTCCTCATCCGCGTGTATGTCTATGTTAGATAGGCTCTGGAAGGCCTTACTTTACTAACAGGTAGGCGTGTTACTTTTATTCTTTTTTTGCTGTTTACCCGCATGTTTAGATTATTTACTTGCCCTTTCGCTTTTTCTTCGGCTGTCACCAACTTTGTTCAATGCTAGTCCCTAACCCATGAATAAGGGCTCCGCTAGCTACCGGGTTCAGAGAAGTTTGTAAGCTCTTTCTCTTTTTTCGTTTTTCGCCACCTCCTGTGTCTTTCCGTTTAAGGTCTTTAATTTTCGGCATTAGCTTCGTTAGAGAAAGCCATGCGTGAACTACAATGCATGGGATCCTGAACACCACGAAAGAAAGCGTACTACTTTTCAATAAGGTCCGACTTCAGAGAGGAGAGACATGAACTTGTTTTAGGCGTAGAAAAGGCATACTGTATGAAAGATTGATTGAAAAGAGGTAGGGACCGGTCTCGCTGCTAAGGGAGAAGGAGACCTCTGTCGGAGCAAGCTAAAGAGCCCACTTTATATCGTCGATTTCAGGTAAGGCACTCGATCAAGCCTATACATCCGGGAATTTAGCTCCAAACCAAAGACGACTTGCTTTGCTGCATTTCTTGGGCCGGGGCTTTACTTGATTTTGGCGGAAGAAAGGCCATATGATCTACTTTCTGGTGCCGGTCCCTTCACAAAGATAGCCCCTTCTTGCTCTTATTCTTATTCTTATTCCGTGGAATACAAGAGTTCTGAAGCTCCTTTCTTTCAAGTGAAAGTTGCCTATCTTTCTTGGTTCGGAATCCAATCCAGTTGAAAACAAACAATTGCCCGATGGCAAAGTCAGATGAAAGGCTAGGAGTGTAAACCACGTACGAGCATGGCGCAGAAAGCGAAATGTTTTGCAGCGAGTCAAGTGTAATACGATCAAAAGGAAATGGTGTCGATGCTAAAACTCAAACAGTTCCCCAGAGGGGGCCCCGGGTTGAAAGAGCGAGCTACATTCTTTCATAGAAGACAGAAAATAAGAGGACTAATGCTTTCTTACTTCATCTTAATATAGGGATTATAGCATTGGAATTATGGAATTTGAATGGATTGAGTACATCAAGATGAAGAAATTAACGTAATAAGCGATATTCTCAAAATATTCGGTCATGCCAGAAACCTCAGTGTGCATGGCACTAAAAAAGGGTACAAAGAACCTGAGATGCAAGTAATGGCTGAATAGCCGGGGAAACACTAAATAAAGACAAGTGTCATCCGAACTTACTTGATTGATTGAATCGAGAGATAGAAATGCCATTGAGAGATTAGAAGGGATAGAGAAAACGTCAAATAGAGGTCGTGCTTCTGCTCAGTCCAAAAGAACAATCTGAGTGAGGATAAGGTGGTTTATGTTAGGGTCCGAGAAAGCAACTTGACATGCCAATCCTAACAAGAATTCCACTCTTTCTGGTCATGTCAGAAACCACCTCTTGGAAAGCAGATCGAAAGCCAATCGTTTCAGAAGATGATGACCCTCTTGTGCTCCTACGTTCCTGCTAGTTGGTGGATGAAGAATAGGAGAGAGCTTGCTTGAGTAGAAGATAACCCGCGAGAAGGATGTTTTGTAGCGCTTTCTCATACAAAAGGAAAAGGCGTCACGACCGAAGATAAGGAAACATCCCAGCTTTTCATTGCTCTGTCGCGCCACCCCTCCTCCCAGAGCCGGTTCTTATCCATAGATTTTTCAGCTAAAAGATACGGTATATATATCAATGAAAGCTGGCGCCTTTGGTTCTTGGTACGACTGGTACTTTTTCTCATTTATCGGTCTAGTTGGAAAAGTTTCCCCTCAAAGATCAAGTTTTTCTTATATATTATGCCGCGCCCTTGCCCTTAACCTTCGTTTCTCTTCTATAAAAAGGCTGGACGTCAAATGTAACTGATGCTTATATTCTAATTATGACAAGCAAGAAACCTACTATTGCCGTAAACAAAAACCCAAACATTAGTAACAAACAGAGCTTTCCTATTCTAACTATTTCCCTATAAACCATGATTGATATACCAATCAAAAAATACTTCTGAAACTAAACTATTCTATTGATTTAGGCCCGTGCTTCTTCTTCTGTTTTTGTACGCAGAAGGATGTCTAGGAGGAACAGATCACTGAGGTTAAGGATGAGAAGGTGAACGGTGAAGATAGAGAATAGATGCCATGAACAAGTGTATCAATTCAAGAGTTAAGGAATACTATTGGGAAGATTGGGCATTGGGTTCATCTTGTTATTGACCATCCCTTTTCAACACATATCTTTTAGTATACGTCTTTTTTAGTTTCTTAAAGATTTCAGATATTGCTTTTTCTGTTATAGGAAGTGTTGTGTTCCCCTTTAGGGTGTTTGTCAGTGGTGTCACCCGATAGGGTGTGTGCCCGGAAGAGAGAAGAAAAACATGTTGCTTGCTATTTCTGGTTGAAGAGCTATTTTTTCCTATCGAACACGAATTCCGAGGGATGTTTTTTGTTGTCGATTTGTAGCAATAGAAAGATAATGGAAGTGATTGAATTAGTTGGGTCATGTTGATACTAGATCCATGTCTTGATTATTCGACTTTTCCATTCCAATGCACAATACTATGCATTCCATTCCAAAGAGCGGTTTCGGTGGGTTGATACGATTTCCACTTTGACGGTCCTAAGTTGGCATTCTTTGCAAATAACTTCTATCTCGCCATAGAAAAAAAGTACCCAATTTCATGCCAAGAGACCATGTAAGGATTGTACGACCCATCCATATGATAAAAAGACTCACAAGCCTAAGAGCAATTCCTTCCTTCCCTATCATTAATTAAGGACTGGCTTGCTTCGAGAGAAAGGAAATCTGAATTCCATAGTCATCTTCCTCACGAGCTGGAACAACTAAAGGTGTAGTTTGGAAACATACTTTTTCCGTTGGATTGTGCTCCAGAGAATGGAATAGTAACACGCGCTCCCGAGAGGCGGCATTAGTTTATGGTTCGAAAGCATGATTCACTCCATCCAGCTATACTTGCATTGATATAGACGATTTGAGCCTTTGAATTTACTTACTACAAAACAAGCTATGTTCTCCTATATATTTCCTTGGGCTCGCTTTACAAAAGAAAAATAAACTACTCCTCTTGATGTGGTCAGAGCGAAGTACTAATAGGCACAGAAACAACAGGAATATCTTTCATTCATTTCATCTGTATGGTATGACACGACCTCTTTTTGCTCCCCATTTCGTTGGAACTGAGGCCTCTGTCTACCGGACCGAAAGGAGGGTCTCATGCTTGTAAACTAGCATATATCTTGCACAGAATGAACCTTCCTTCAGTCACAACAAGAAGCACTATCGGGGTCTGAATGAATAGAAAACACAATCAACACTTCATATCAAAGTCAACCAACGTTTATCATATAGAGCAGAATCTTCATTCTAATTTGATTAGCCAACCCTCCCTCGAGTTGTATGCTTTCTGATCACTCTCCTATGCTGGTTACTTTTCTTTCAAACGTTACATCGTTGCAGGTCCTCGCCCTTCAGGTTGAAGGAGATGTGTACTCGACTTCCTTTAAGTAAGTGGTAGCCCATAATAGTAGAGATGTATAACAACAGTAGCTTAACCAAAGGGATAGACTTGAACTCTTCCACACCCCCTTGCCAGAGGTTTTAAGAGAACAACCTTTTGGGGATACCAATTCCACCCATTCGCAGCAAAGGAACTAGCACTTTCTTAAGTTCTCCACCGTTCTTGCTTATTCCCCTTACTTACCCAATGAAAGATATAGATTGGAAATTGGAAGATGGTCGTCCATAGTTATCTTGTTGAAAATACCCTCCCTTACTCATCAAAACATTGGAAGCAACTTGAGATATCTTTTGGGAAGAGAGAATGACTATAGATGCTCGATATGCATATTGATCAATCGATCTCCGCGTCCTACCAGTTCGCTAAGTAGACTCACTCTACCGAGGGGCAGAAGAAGATCAAGCTGATAAGGGGAAGCGCTGAGAAAAATCTCTCTCTTATCTAAATATAAGAGCACGCTTTATCTCTATGCACACAGAAAAAGGGGATCTTTTGATGATGTAAATGGTACGTATGTGGACCACTTTGGCTCCGCCCAAAAGCCCCTGAGCCGACTATCTCCTGGCACAGCCAAAGCATTTCCTCGCCCGAGGCCTGCTCAAAGCTAACTTGAATCCGAACAGCTTGCTGCTTCTCCGAAACCTTCACCAGCTTGTGTATCCTTGTAAGGTCGCAGACCCGGCGTAAGAACGAGAAACGTGAGTCTAGCATGACATAAACCCAAACCCCAGCACTTTTGATACTTCTCATCTCAGGACAAGTCACAGAAGAGGTAAGGCGCTATAGCCAGTGAAGGAACGGGAAAGAAGAATCAGTGGAATTGACCAATAATTTATACCATTACAACTTTGAATAATCGCTAATAGCTGACACCAATGGAATATTTTTGGACCCTAAGGCTCACGTTGACTCCGTCCTTTATTGAATAGCCAAGTCATCGTGAGTAAGCGTACGATCCATCATACAAACGTCCCTAAACCTCAGTAAGCCTTTCTAGATGATGCATTTCCCTTCTTATCTATCGATGTATTCATCTGAGGCCACAGGCAGGTATATATCTACGAGTGGTTTATATAAAGGAGGGTCCTGATAAGAATGTTGTTCGGAAAAGGCGAAACAAGTTGTGTTGACTGAGGCTCAGAATACGTTCTTGCACCACTCCTTTCAAACACACATACCCTTTCTTCTCACAAATGTGAAATTCCGGAACTCTGTGTGTAATTGTTGCAACAACGATAGGGACTCTGCCGAGGGCTCCCCGGTAGGTTCTAGTCTCTCTTTATACTGCGACTGGAGCAAGGCGTAATGGGCTGTGTGGTATGTTGATCAAGGAGGTGCTGCATTGGCTGTAGCTGCAAGAGGTCTTGAGACAGAAATTATGCCATTATTGCTTTTTTCATTTAAAAGCTTGAGTCAGTTCTATCTAGCTAAGTTATTCAATAAAGTAGATCGAAGTGTGTGATGCTTGTGAGTTTGGCAACTACTATATACGATATTTATAACAATACTTGATACTTGATTTATGACTTCCTCTACCTAGACCCACACCTACTTTGAATTAAACTTAACGGAGCGGCGGATCCAATAAAAAGGGACTACATTCCAATCCTACTTACCAGAATAAATAGTTGTATGGCATTCGAACCCCACCTTCATGGTTGTATTCTAATTAGCTGGAAATGTATGACCTAAGCTTCTCAACAGGCATTCACTCAACAAAGCACTTAATGAGTTTTCTAATGGCTTGAAAGACTACTATGTTTCTTTTAAGCTTAGTTTCAAAAGAAAAGCAAAGGGGAATGCGGGTCCATTTCGTAACGCTTACGGTGATAAAGAAAAGTAACTCCCATCCGCATGAGAGGCATCGCTACCGGGCCGGGCCTCGATTCCTTTCCTTGTCTCCATTCTGATTGATTCGCTTCTTCGCGCAAGCACTTGGTTCGCCCCTTACTATAACCATCCCACTCAATCTTTTACACCGATGTTTCGTACTCTCTCGACCAGGTCATCATAAGAAAATACTGCCAAATCTTTCCGAAATGAGAGAAGGAGGGAAGGCGCGCTACAACTAACTGCTGAAAAACGCAAGATTAGCGCTAAGAAGCAACCCTAGTTTAAGTACTAGCGTCCCACCCCAACGTTCTTGTACTTCAAAATACTCTCCCCAGATTGCTGCTCGCCTCAGCCAGACGTGGCTTATGTAGTGGTTGACATTCCTACGTGCTCTGACTGATCCCCACTGGAGATTATATGAGGGGTCTTGGAAACTGTCGTGACGCTTTGGTGACGAAGGTCACCGGGGTGACTATGGAAGGATTCCGTGGTAGTCTCTAACTCCCTCCAACTCAATCAATATCAAGAACATGTCGTGAGCATGGGGTTTGGTTAGGCTTGGCTGAGTTTGTAAGAAAAGATAGTAGGTTGAGGGGCTTCATTGATTAGTAAACCTACGGTGCTGGTAAGGTCGGGACCGTGGTCGTCCGTCTTCGCTTTGCCGGCCGATAAGATCACTGAGATTGACCAACCAGCTGGGTAGGTTTGGCTATTCCTTTCTATTGAAAAGGAGTCAGCTGTCTGCGCGAGTCACCTTCCTTAGGCTCTGAGTCACCTTCTTCTAAGCTCCCTGGATGACACGGCATTCTCGTTCTATAGGCCGGCCGTACTTGTGATGGTTCCCCAGGATCCAATAAATACACTTAGGTCTACGTTGTCGCGATATTGTTCTATGGAAGCGGGTGGGCTACTTTTTAGAAGTTCGACCCGGTTTTCATTAAAAAAATCAAAAAGGGGGAGGGCTTGACCTTTCTAACGCATATTCTGTCGTACCGGCATGGCCCCACTGATTTGTTTTCGATCGGAGAATCAAGCAGCGCAACCCGGTTCTACTTGACTAAGCCCCGTGCTCGTCCAAGGAGGGAGTTTGCTTTACCCAACTCCCCTTTTTGATAAAAAGGCAAAAACCTCCGACTCGACATTCATGAGTTTCGAATGAAGAATGAAGAGTGCCTTGCCTCTCTTTTTTTCCCTAAATCTTGGATTTGGAAGTTCGTAAACACCCACCCCTTGTTTAAGTCAGAATGAGTCCCCGAGACATTGGCTTCCGCCAACAGTGAACTATTAAGGATCGCATCCCGCGCATATTCTACATTATAGCCTGCAACTAATTCAGCTTCCGTTTCTGGGAGATCAGACGGAGCTCGATTAGTTTCTGCTAGACGAGGAATAAGGAACATAACCAATACGGGGAACAAAGGAATACCAGACCATATCTGCTTTTGTGCCATGACAATCTCACTCTAATTACAGGGACCTACACATATTAGTACAGTATACCGGGGTCCCCGGCCAGAACCACACGTGCAAGTTTCCCTGCATGTGGCTCGTCCGTGCTTTTATCCGAGGCGCTGCCTGCGACTCTGCATGGGAGAAGAGGGCTGAACTGCAAACTTTCGTGTTCAGAGCATTGTATTGTCTAAGGGAGTAGGGTGAGTAAGCTGCGCCTACCAAGCTAAGCTTTCGTCGAAAAGGCGTCACTGCTTCCTTTTCGGCGCCCGCCCTTTATTTAGATGTTGGGGCAAGGCAAGCCCAAGGAAAGTCTTGGTTGGCGCTCCATCTCGGCCGGCATCCTGCTCTCGAGAGGGTGTGGTCCTTGAGCGAACTAGTCATGTGCTGTGTTGCCCCAACGCAGGGGCATTTGGTGAGGAGCTACGGTCTGGTGGTTGACAAGCCACTGATCGGAGGCGACTGGACTGGAGTGCTTTCATCAAATGATGCATGTGGGCTGAGCCATTCCCATACCAAGTGGTGGCCCGATTCGGCCTGGCCTGGTCGGAAAGAGATTCTTAATCTCGAATATGCGCACCGAGAATAGATATCTATGTTAGCTAGCGGGGGCGGGCTTTCCCCTGGTAGTCCCGCTGTGTCCTCTGACAGTCCGTCTCGTCTCATCTTTCTTTGGCTATACTTGTAGCCAGCCATATTAGCTCCACATTCCACCCTTTTTGATTTCTGACAAAAAAGGCAGTCATCAGTCGCCCCCTTTCCTATTTAGCTTTGCTTGCTGCCTATTATGAGAATAGGTCCTGGTTCAAGCGGCCCGCCTTTCATCATCATCTATACCAGCTGCCACGCACGATCCCATAGGAACGATTTCATCGCCCTAAGAAGCAAAACGCGCCATCACCTACAGCCCTTTCCTCTGTCGCGGACTTTCACGAAATGAAAACGGGCGGCATCATCTCATGCTCGACATTAGTTGCCCTGGTGTATATCCTGGAGTACTCCTATGGCCGATCTGTCACCCATACATGAAGGCCTTGGCCCTGTCCCGTGTGGAGAATGCCCCCCTTACGGCACGGCTTAGTCTGTTATTTTCTTTTGTCAGAGTGGATTCGGACCGCCACTTCTCTGAAAGCATGGTTCTTGCCTCGCTCTCTCCTCCCTCCTTGGAGCTCGTCCATTTGTTGGGTCATCCCTTGCTCTCACGTTCGAGTGTTTGCTCGTCGTTTAGGCCGGTGAGTTACTTTTTTGCTCATTGCAGTCGCCTCTGGGGTTCTTCGCACCTGGGTAGTACCAGGACCCTTGTGCCCCGGACTACACTTCCCGCCCTATGACCCAAAACTCAAAATGAGCCTTGCAACGAGACGCGGACATTCCTCATGTTGCGGTTCCCTCCGGTCCGTCCCCGGGTTGGGTTAGGGGAAGATCCGAGCGATTGCCTTCGCGGATCCAAATGTGCTCACAAGGCTCACAATAAGAATAAGACCAATAGAGACTTCATAAGGGCCATATGGGCTGCAGATCGTAATGCTCCTAGAAAGGCATATTTCGAATATAGAGGACGTTCCCAACAATCCACAAGAATATCATACCCAACTATGAACCGTACGATCACATCCTCTGTCACCCCCACCGCGCTTACGGCTCTATACCCCAACCCAACTTGCTCTGGCCCTGGGTCATCCCGCATCTCTTCCTCGGTAAGCGGACCATGGAAGCTGGGGAGTATCCGCTTGGGATTGATAGAAAACAGCATATCTCCTATTATAAACACGAGGCCTTGCGCAAAAGACGAGTACTTCAGAGCCCACCAGGAAAAGGATATTGGTTCGCATCTCTATATTGATCCGCGGCGCTTCTATGAAGTTTTCCTTGTCTCCGATTTCAAAGCTGAATGGATGACTGAATCTGTCGAAGCATCATTCGATATTTGCAGATTGACGTAATGCTATGAGGAGTTAGAGTCTTCTGCAGGAAAGACATTTCTTGTAGAGTTTTGTAGATCTTTTTGCTCTACTTTTTCTAGTATTCCTTACATAAGATCTCGGAAGAGCCGATGTTTCCTTCTGTTCCCAGTAAATAGGAATTCTATATCCTCTAGCTCTTCGTGATCTGTTGTGTCTGCCTTCAACTTAGCCGTCATAGAATAGAAAGGTTTCTAACCGTTGAACAGGATACTTCTAAACGTTAAGGGGCGCTCAACCTTCCACTCAAATCCTTTTTACCAGAAGGGAGCTCGCCTGCCACGACATATAAGGGAAAAGGCAATGTGTGGAACTAGATCAAGTTTGATCTGCCACTTACACTGGAAGGGCAAGAACTAATGCTTATGAGTATTCTTCCACGACATATAGAAGGTTAAGTACTCCAACTCGATGGCTGAGAGAAAAGTGAAATCCTAGCTTTCCCTAGAATCAGCTCTTTACTATCCTGCCCCAGGGGGTTTTTCGGAGACATTGAAACCTAGATTTAGAAGCTTTCCCAAACAAACCTTTTGACCAGGATAAGGCATACCAAAGATTTTTGGAAAGACACATTGAAATGGAAGCTCTCGAACCTATTCCGAAGTAAGTTTTGGATGAGGTTTCCGATCCGGTTGGTGTTCCGACATCCCGAATCGAGGTGGCTCTAAACTCAGGTTTGCCTACCTCTCTAGTTACAGAGGGAGGAAGAGATGCCCCCCCTATGGACCACTCCTATGTAACTCCAACAGAAAAGGGAGACAGAATATAAATGGAATATTATGGGCTTGCTCACCCTAAGCAACTGAAGGAAACTCGTATAGAAATACAGGTTTTGCTTCCGCATAAGAAAGGTCGCTACAAAGCTGGCTCACAGCAGTTCTCTCCTCTAGACTGTAAAATCATGATGGAGCTTGATGCAGCAGCCACTAGATTCCTACCTTTAGTGCTTGCCAATGGATGGTCCTTCTTTCCCTTCCGATACAAAAAAATGATTTATTGGCCTTCTCACTAGTGGTCTCAATCCTTGAGTCCAGTATGTATCTCATATCAGGTGCCCTACTCCTTTTTATAGATAGATGCGTCTGGAGACTGATAACGCTTGTGATCTCTTTCTTTTTCTATTGGTTAAGGAATGCTAATAATGAAATAACTGATAGAGCTGCTAATGGATTTCATGTCCCTCTTGATCCCCATTCTCATTGGACGTTTTGACTTAGTAGCTATGTGATTTTTCACTTTGATCCGCGTACTTTATTTCTTCTTTCACTACTTCCTTTTGTCTCTCTTCTTCGGGCCCTGTATTGGGAACCATTCTTTTCCCGGTTCCCATTAGAATAGCATTCCTTCCATTCTGCCAACCAACCATATCTCTTATCCCTAGCTTGGCTCTTTTAGAACCAATTTCCATCTTTCCACTTACAGTTGCGAAGAGCTCCCCTTCACTAGGTATGGTTGTTTTTGGTTCATAATGGTGGTCTAGGAGAACCCGAAACTAGAGCACACACGGGATATGCATTTTTTCTATGGTTTGTGATTGTTGCAACCACCTGTCTCTCTTTTTTTACTTTATCAGATATTTCATAAAACGAACTCTCTATGGATCCCCACCATAGAAGGGCAACAAGAGCTAATGGACTCAGTTAGGGCAACAGATGGTAACGACTCGTCAGGTTCGAACTGACATTATTTATATACTAAGACCTATATTCCATGAAGGAGTCGCGAAACTTCTGTTAGGTTCTTATTTGAGATTCCGTCTATACGGAGCATATGTTGGTTTAGAATTGCCCAGGAATTCATTGATAGTGACTTTTGAAGTTCTAGGTTTTCTAGTCTACTCCTCTTTTTCTCGATCGAGCCGCTTTCCCTCATTCTACTCGTCCAGCCCTCTTCACGAACTTGTACAATCAATGCCACAAAGATAGCAAACTCGATTATCAAATATATAAGGAAAGGGGCGACGGTTTGGCACCAGATATCCGGGGGTGTGGAAAGAGCAGCTGTGAAAAGCGGAAAACCCATCAAAAAACGACGATTGCTCGTGAAGGTTTCCACAGAAAGACCCCTTGGTTCTGGCAAATAGATCACAATTACAGGTACCTGGGAGCATACCGATGGAGTGAACAAAATACGAACAGTTAACATAATATAGTCATAGATCTTAGGTTGTAACTTGATCATGAGCGAATTTGTTGATGTTGCACCCACGAAGTATGGAAAGTGCCAAACATTGGGAACTACCCGGGGAGGAGTTAGGAGCAGGAACAAGGAGAAGCGAGAACCACTTAAATGGAGGATTCTATTGTATTTCTGCCTTTGTTCCCCATAGCAACTGGGGATCGAAAAGCACCAAATTTGATGACTTATTAAGGGAAAGACGAAGTAAGAGCATGCTATTGAAGACATTGCAACATATGTCGGGGGGGCCTCCGTTGATTGTGTACAAACAAAATACGAGTCCAAAGTTAGGGTAATAAAGGGTTTAGCTAATGGAGAAATTGACTCTTCCGGGAACCAGTAACACGTAAACCATGTCAAACCAAGACCGATCAATATCCGAACGGAACAGATTCGAACTTCTCCTAGAAAATTTTCCGGTGCGAAATTAAAAAAATGAGTAATTCAAAGGAAAAATGAATTTGAGGAATGCGCCGGACTGAAGAGACTGATTCCTTTCTCCGGGACCATATCTTCGTTTGCGTCAGAGAATCCCGCACCCTGTTTGCAATCAATGCAAATTAACATTGCTCAAGACCCCGAGAAGGCCCTGATAGAAGTGGGACCGTCTCTTCTGAGCTTTGAAGTCCCTTTTCCATTTCCGTAATTCCTTTACGACAAAATCCCCTGCTAATCCCCCAGCACGCAGTTGTCCAACCTGGGTTTTTAGATAGTGGTTGATTGCCCTGGATTCGTAACTACTACCCTCGCCCCCCAACATCTTTTTATTATGATTCGCTCATTTTGAAGGTTCGTTCTGCTTTTGGTCTTCAAGAAATTCAGAATATTTCTGAATTCCCGTTTTTGCGCTGGGTCAAGCGTGTCCCCCTCCAGAAAATCCGTAATGGGATCGTCCTGAGCAGGCGGGGCGTCCTGAGCAGGTGGGGGTCCAGAATCAATTCCAAAGTCCAGTGCCAACTTCATGATCAAAATCAACTATCACCTTCTCGGGACTCGACCTGGAACTTCTTGCACTTTAATATGCCTCATTCAATGAGAAAGCATCTAATCGAAGAGCAGCAGTAAAGAAGCATGCTAGACTTCCTACTTTTGGGGTTTTTAAGGTGACCGATGCGTTTCAAAAGTGTGCTTTGGGCCCATCCTTAGTACTTGACGCAGAATGGAGCTAGTTATCCATTTTCAAAAGCGGATTCGGTGGTTCAAGAAGTAGAATTATGCATAGATTGCCGAAAGAAAGACGAATAAAGACGAATGGAAAGGCCTGTGGGCATGACCAAAACAAGGGCTAGTAGCACTTTTCTCAGGAATTGCCCCTGCAGACGGAGGAGAAAGGGTTTTCATCTCGCGAAGAATCAGCAGTTGTGTTGTATATTGACTAAGCTAAATACCATTTTCACTACTTTTGGCCACAGGCGAGATAGAGTTTTTTCTTGAAATTGAGTTCGGACCGATTACTCATAGAAAATGACTACAAAGCAAGGCGAAAGCATGGAGAATTCAATACTGACGAGAAGTTATTAGTTAGTGGGTGCAAACGAGCTTCTCCAACCAAGCTAGCGTGTGATTGCGATGAAATACTTTTGGGCGGGGCATTACCGATACTAAGATGAAATTCGAAATGAGAAAGGGCTTCGAGCCTCATGCTTTCCTGTTTTATTTGGTTGGGAAATGGCTCTTTCCTGATCTCTTTTTGAAATAATTATATCTCTGTTTTCTAAGTATGCCAATGTTTCCTTAGTAACAAGGCCAAAACCGGGGTTTTACAAGTTTTGACCCATTTGGATCATCCCGATCGTGCCGCCATGGAGTCTTATCTTTGTCTGGCTCCGATCTCTGGAAGCGATTAAACTTCTTCTGCGGGTTATTCTTCTACTGCTTATTGTCAGACCCTTCTTTCCTCTTATACGGGCTGGGAAAGTATTTCTATTATACGTATATTCTTAAACACATGACACCTTAGGCGCACACTTTATTCGGACAGTGGGGCACCATGCTCTAAAAGAACTTATTGAAAAAAACATAGCGGTAACGGTTGTTTTAGAAAGCACCTCTTCCTTTCCTGAAACTCAAACAACCTACTAGGCTACTAAAAGGTTAATCCAGACGAAGAAGATAGCGAGAAAACGACTCCTCAAGCCGAAGTAAGGGCGGGACCATCTTCTTTTCTGACTGTTTGGAACTGCTCACAAGGCCTAAACCTTCCTGTAATCCCTGGAGCTTCGTCAGAGCCTTTTCCTTCCCCATAGGCCAGAGCTCAATTTACCTTCACCACAACTCTAAAATAAGGAGAATCAGCTCGAGATAAAAGGGCTCGCACTCAATTGATCCGGGTCAATACTTCCTGTATCTGGTTTCGGCTTTATTTTGACTCCTTGTAGGGGCTCATGACAGTCATGTAGGGGATCCAAAGGCTCTCGAGCAGTAGCGGCAGCGGGGCGGGAGAGTTGGTTATTCAATTGATCCTCTGATGTTGGCCCTTCTGCATCATCCAGCAAGGCTCGGAAGTCTGAGCTATTAAGGTGCGGTTGACGGATAAGAGGCCTTCGATATGTTAAGGGAGAGAGGGGAGAGTCATTCCAGAGTTGGGTGGGAATCGTTGATAGAAATTTGGATTTTCCCTGAGGTACGATAGCGTCTGAAATAAACAAAGGTGATACGGAAAGTGAATGTGGTAAAGGATACCAAGAGTAGGTTCCCTGAATGATTTTTAGGCGTATTTTCTTTGAACAAATAAATCTATAAAGAAAATAGGATGGATCTTCCACCTATGCTATGAGTGAATCTTATCATCACTGGCGAGTGGTATCGTATCACCGTCTTCGTCCTGAAAACTTCTGCAAAGCTAAGCCAGTGTAAGCTTTGACACTACTTATATTCGCTACAAGTATTACACTCGCTTCGTTACAGTCTTCTCTTATGCTTCGCGCTTCGCATAGGCTAAATAAGCCGCTCATCCCTGGCGAATCCTACCCACATAGGAATGCGGAACCATCGGGGAAAGGCAAAACATATTCAATCCCAGGAAAGAAGTCACTGGTTCGATAGGACCAGGGAGAGGACCGTGATCACCTTGCCAACGAATTCAAGGCCTTAGGAAAATCATCCTACAATGGACCGTAGGGACTGAGAACGAAGAAGACATAAAAATAAGGTTAGGGGGGATAAAAAGAAAACCTCCTCCCATTCAAAGTCGTCTTCAAGTACCTTTTTGATTCTTTACCGAGTATGGATGGATCAACTATAGGTTCGAGTTTAGCCAAGATACGTACACGGCTAAGTGTATGAAAATCCAAGAGAGAATCATAAAATCTAAAAGCTAGGAAGGAGAAGACCGGGTGATTGAATATGACTTGCTAACAGATCCTACTCTTCCTTAAGTGCTAGTTCTATTCACGATGGTTCAGTTTCGAGAGCAGCTAAAGTAGTTACCTAATAAGATAGATGAATATTCCACGATCTACAATTATAAAAATCTTCTTATAGAAGTCTAGTTCTTTCTTCTTTTAGAAAAGGAAGTCTTGCTCTCCTTTCTTGCCGCTACTTGCATTGCGAGCCAATCTTCAAACTGTTACGGAGAAGTCGTTTACTGATTAGCTGCTTGAACGTGGAAATATTTCGGCATATCTGCTCTTAGGTTAGTACAAGAACTCGACTCTACTCATGCTATAGTCGAGGATGTACTTATACTACTCTAAAGAGGGATCAATTAATGGGGTGCATTTTTCTTAGGGCAATTCTAGGCAAGACCTTGAATCACAGGGTTTGTTCCTGGCAACCTAGCATTCTTTATCTTGGCGTAGATTGGTGTGATGGGACGGATGCCGTGAAAAAGCTTTTTTCTTTGACCGGAATCAACAGGTGTGAACCCATCTAGGATGAGTCAAACATAGGGGGAAGGGCCTCCTGGCAATATCCGGCATACTAGTAATCGATTATTTGGCCTTTTGCGACCGAACAACCTATGAACAGTTGTAGCCTACATAACCTACCTACCCAGACCAAGGGAAGAAGGTATCAGATCACTGTAGTTCTAGACCCCTTTTTTCAAATAAAGGAAGTGACAACGTTTGCCCGAAGAGGTTGAATCAATAGTAAGAAGATACCACCCAGGCACAGAATCCAAAATAACAATCAGGAATAGGACTAGGAGAATGAGGTCTAATTTACGGAGTCAAGCTGTAATTGGGCTTAGTGCTCCGATTGGGCCTTAGGACTAGGACTGATAGGTACATGCCCCTTACTCAACCAATGAAGGCGGGTAGGGCTTTTCTTTCTTTTGTTTAGAATTGGCAAGAGGATGGCTGCCTCGGCTTCAAAGCTGTTAGAGAATGCGCTCTTATCACTGCAGGGACGCAAGAGAAATTCCTCGAAGGTAGTATTAAAGGGATGGGGCATTACCGGTGTTAGCGATGAAGGGATTGTTTGCAAGAGAAGGTTGCCCTGTTAAGATACGAACAGGGGGCATGCCACACATAATAGTAAAAAAAGGGCAGAGAAGAGGATTGAGGGACAGAAGGAGCTGGAGGCCAACAAGGAATAGAAGAAGTTGTTCCAATCGTAGCTCTTTTTTTTTAAAGCTTAACTCACATTTCGGGAGCGGATGCTGCTCGAGCTAAAGATATGCCCCCAACTCTTGAACAACTCTCACTTGCCTTGGCTGATAGCTTAGATGACCGACCGTTAGGCATGGTTACCAATGATTTCACAGTATATATCTTGTTTGGTGAGCCAACCGGCTTCACCCGAGGATGAAGGTAGTAGAACAAAGAGGAGCCGCATCTTTTCCTGGCCAAAGAAGAATCAAGGTCCATCTCATTAAGGCCGAACATTTAGTCTCGTTCTTGATAACAACAGGGAACATCTGGTCTTGTTTGGTTTTTCTTTCAAGGATTTTTTTCTTTCTTGCAATTCTGCGAACTTTGAATGCATCATTTCCTACATTTCTCAGAACTTATCGCGGAATCTAGGCCCACTAGGACTCGATGGGATTTCTGGTAAATCAAGCTCTCTCAGGGGTGGAAGCCAGCCCCCACTACTCGATGTTATCACTCTGCAGGATTCGACAATGGATTTTTCTTCCTCAGTCTCTTCGAACTTTTCCAATCCTGCTATTTTCCCCAAGTCTTCTTGAGTAATATGATCCCTGAGGGTCAATCCTTTCCCTTCCCCCCTTTGCCTTTTCAAATGAAAAAGAACTACCAATGCAAAAAAATGAAATGAAATGAACAATTGCTACTTATTTATTAAATTACACCGAAAAGAAAGTCTGTAAAAAACAAGAGCCAACCTAAAACTTAACTACCCCTTGCCCTCCCACTGAACCCTTCTTTCTATCCAAAAAAGGAAGAGCACACCAAAAAATAATCCAGAAAAAACTCCACAACTTACGCTCTCATTACAGCGGCACCTGTTAAAGTGGAGGCAAGAAGGAAAAGACCAAAAAGAAGGTTTTTTAATACCTCTGACGAACCGAACCAAGCAATCTGATCATCCTTGCCTGTCCCACTCTTCTGTCAACCGTTGAAAGAGCATAGCCCAGGAATGAACCATATCGATCCAAGGTTGCAAGGAAAGAACAAAGGTAAACCACACCATAGGAATCTTCTGATGAAGTCAATCAGAGAGGACGGTTAGGTTCTTTGTTGCCTCATCTGCTTAGCTTATAGAATTACACGGTTTATCACGATAGACGTTCCAATCAATCGTTGGATGATCAATACCATCGAACTATTCCATTCCACTGCTGAATGACGGAAATGGAAGCTTTTTCTTACTGATGGACTGATACTGGGAGTTCAGACCGACGGTTAGATGGTTGTTCGCTTGTGTGCTTATTTTCCTTCCCCACTCAAAAACAAGTGTTACAGAATGTTCTTCAATTCAAATAGGTATGATCCCGTCCATCCTTCCAGAGCTAGGCACCTGCTTCAGAATGAGAATCTTCGACAGAGATCGTTCCTTCAGTTTAGCAATCAATTAGAGTCATACTAACTTAGCTTGAAGCATGGCTTGCCGTTTCAGGGCTCGATGCTACTCTTGGGAACATTATTGATACATCGACTTTCAAGCATCTCGTAGTTGAGCGGTACTGCCATCAACAGTACCAAGATGGAAAGGGACTGCTGAACATGGATAGAACGAGAGTCGAACTCGCATGTCTCTCTTTTCATGTTAGTTAGGAAAGAAAGCTGATATAAATAGCTCCATGCATATTAGCGAATTGCCTCTGACTACTCTTCCCAGGCTGGTCAAACTATAGGATTCCCATTCACTTAGTAAACTTATTGGACAGACGGGTCAACCACTTGACCGAGGGGAGTAAGGTTCGTCACCACAGTGCCGATAGAAGGTCGAGTTTAAAAACAAACCGAAGACAAAGCAACGAATGAAAGGAAGGACGGCTCGCTTCACTTTACAACCAGGGCGGGTCTCACTGCCGGATCAATGCGCAGGACGCATGATCTACAAACAACAATAGAGAGAGCCAACCAAGAACGAAAGAACCTGGAAACAAACCTGCGAGCGAATACCAAACAGAGTAAGAAGGAGGAAGGGTCGAAGGCGGCTTACTAAGCGAGAAGGCTCCAAGCAATAACGCATTAGAAGGGAGCTTGCTGCTTTGCAACCTAAGCGGTATAGCTAAGCTTACTCATCAAGGGCCGATAGATAGAGTTGCTCTTGTTTCTAATGGAGAAAGATTGGAGTGAAGTTTAGTATGCTTTCTAAGATCAGAGGGGGAAAAGAATGAAGGTGTGGGCGGGAAGGAGGAGGCAAGGCCCCCTCAATGTGTATTCGACTACTCATTACGGAACCACCGACTGATCCGATTAGACTTCCCGCGGGGTAGCGCGGGGAACTTGCTGAATCAACTCCTTGGAATCGGAGGCCTGACTGAGGGTCAATCCAATGGTAACCTCAACCTAGGAATGCCTGTTTCACTTCCTTGACAGAGCCAACTGAGATGCTCTGTCTCGATGTTGACCTAACATGGATTGATTCTAAATTATGAATCAAAAATCCTGATCTCGCAAAGGATCCGCAATAGCTGTGTGTACTCGAGGACTCTTAGGGAAAGAAAAGCACTTTTCTCTCTCAGCAGTTAGACCGGCTATGGGTGGGTTGGTTATATACTGCGCCTTCCTTCTTCGAACCTTTTGGTATGTATTGCCCCCTAACTATAGATCAGATCCACCGGACCAGAAACTCAATTCCGCACTGCTGCTGAGTCGTCGGACTTATCCACCTCAGGGATTCGTGGAATTTCCATTTTTGAATTGCGTTGGGGGAAATCTACCAAAGCTAGGCAGATAGATAGACTCCTTTCCCGCTGCTAAGGGAGAGCAAGAAACTAAATCAATTGATTTTTTTTCACCAGCGCCCTTTTTTTGCGGGTACTAAGAGTCCTCTCACTACCAACCAGCAGACATCATCATCTGGCTGGGTCTTGCCGGTATCAACAACGAGAAAGAACCAAATGGAAACAACAACTAACTATGGCTCTTGGCCCAGACAACATCCTAGGCATAGGGGAGATCAAAACAAGAAGTCACGCCTAGACGACGATGCCCGTCCTGGGCTGCAGTAAGTAGATCGAGAGGTCGTTCTGCCCCTTGTCCCCGAAGATGGGTAATATTGCTCCAACTTTTTTCTAGAGGGCCTAGCTGGCGAGCGATCCCAGTCCGCGGCAGAGAACAAGACAGCAAGCGAGCGTACCTTTGTTCACTTCTTTTCCACCAAGCACAAAAGTTTAAGGAGAACTGTAGGTCGGTGGCTACCTAAGGAAACTCCGATTCGATCCACCCCCCAGCTGGGAGGCATCTACCTCATCCCAATCACAAGGAGAGGTTCACCATGATGGGGGGTCAGGTACTCTAATTCTTTGCGTTCCGGAAAGAATGAAATGCATAGGGGACCATCCTTTTTTTGCGGCATGCTCTCTGATTTACGGATTCGCAGGGGGCCGAGGGCCAGCCTTAGTTGACTGACAATGACAAAGGCTTGCGAAACAAAGTAGCGCCTTTGAAATGGAATCTTAATTAACTAGGTGCGAAGCAGCTTAGCCCCGGGGAGCTAAAGGTTATACCTTTGTAAGCGAACTGTGGTTCTTCTATGTAGGGTATTCCTCCTTTACTCTCTTAATTAACGTCGAGCTAAGTGACTTTGTGTAGCGTAGTAGAATGAAGGCTACGTACGCACCGACACTCTCTTATCCCTAAGCCTCTTCGCTAACTTGCTCGCCTACAAAAATGAGTAGGCGAGGCTAGGCAAACTCAGCCGCTGACTTTGACTGTACTGTAGTAGACTTTCTAGCCTTTTATTTTAGAACCCGTTCTCATGTTGTTTCATCCATCAAGTAGGCGAACCGTCAGGTCCTTAGTAGCGTTGACAAAGAAGAAGAGCCGGTGAAAAAAAGCTAGAATTTCCAATAGTGAGACCAGCTTGACAAGCTACCTTTCCTCTTGATATGAGGTGCGAAGAGAAACATCTTTTTTTTATGACTTCCACTTCTCGATCCCGGCCCGGAAAAGTGACCGACCCCTTGATGAATGAAAGAAAGGGTTTATGAGCCCTATCCCTGTAAGCCCACACCTGTGTAGAGTAGATCGTTCAACACCTGCGGCACAAACCCATTTTTGACCAATTTGTCCGTATATCATAGGCGACTGAACGGCCGCCCCCCGTCTTACTAGACCAACCTGCTATAATTATTCCATAAACACCTAGCGAAGATATGGCAAACAAATAAAGTAGCCCTATGTTCGGATCTGACAATACCATACCATAATCAAAAGGTACAACGACCCAAGCGACCAGACTTAACATAAATGTAGCCACTGGAGCCATTCTAAAAAGGGAGAAATTAGCACTACTTGGTGAAAATAGGTTCTTTTAGAATCAATTCCAAACCATCTGCTAGAGGTTGTAACAATCTGAACGATCCCACTACATCAGGACCCTTTCGACGTTGCACAAAAGCCATTACTTTACGTTCAGCTAGCACTAAAAAGGCTACTCCTAGTAGAAGTGGTAGAATTAAACAAAGTATTTCCGCTGGAACAGCTATGTACGTTTTCGATTTTCTATTCACTCATGATCGGGCCTGACCTGGTCGACCCGATCAAACTATTTCACTTATGATCTGGCCTAGTTGACCCAATCATGATATTGAAGGATGAGACCTTTTATCGAAAAACTCCGGATCCCGAGAAGTTTTGAAGATGGTGCTCATGTTACGTTACTTCGAATGGAATCCTCACTTGACTAAGCATAAGCGAAAAGGTGGCTGAGAGTAAGCAATCCCCTTTCCTAGTGGTTGAGTCATGATCAGAAATATTGCGAAAGAAAGTGAAATGTCCTATCGTCGTCCCAATTTGGGTAATCCACGATGTCTCCATTTTATGTATCCATCTTGACTCGTTTTCGGTGTATCGATAGTTCGTTGTATTACACTTTGAACTAACCTAGAGGCCGTGCTTAGGCGAAAATCGATATCAGTGAAGTAATCCCGAAACTCTAGAAATTGTGAAGAATTTATTCCATTTTGTTAAATATCGCGAATACAGTGGAAAAAACTCTAGAACATTCCTTTGAATGGAATTGTTCATTGGGTTCGACTTGTTGTTCGAAAAAATAGAAAGTTGTCTCTCGTATGTTATTGTAAGGTGATTCATTCATAATATTTCTTATGTGCGGTTTCAAGATGCTAAAAAAGTAGATTTGGTAATCGGCTTTTGAGCTCCATTATGTGGACTTCATGAATTTGTGAATTATGGACTTGGCGGTAGTGGTCAATACTAACTGCACCGTCTAAATGCTCCCTGACCAAGTTGCGTACTCGTCAGGGTTGAGTTGAGGGGGCAGCCCGTGCACTAATTGGGCTTCGAGGTGGCTATAGGCAAAAAAAGCTCGCTTTCTACTGAGGCCTGTTCTGTCCTAAACTGTTCTAGAATGTTATTTGTTTCATAGGAAGATTCCAAAAGCACATCGATGCCGAAAGAATCTTCGGAACCGGTGGAGAGGCTATTCTGATTGATGGCTAGACAAATAACATGACTGAGGTATGTAAATAAAACCTGTGAAATAGCTATATAATATGATCTAAATATAGAAGAATACCAAAGATAATGGATTGCAAAATAAGCTTTTTAGCTTTCTTTTTCTTTTGTGCGCGCTTTTCGCCTGCCTTCCCGACCGCGGATAGGCTACGGGGCTTTGCACTTCGGCCCCATTGTGTGAATACCACATCAAGGTGACAGGATTTGAACCTATGGCCCTTTGTACCCAAAACAGATGCACTGACCAGACTGCGCTACACCTCATTTGGAGCTGTTTTCTAACTGACTCATTGACATGAGAGATTGGATGCGATGCGCCATTCACTCGTACTACAGTGGACAAAGGTCACCGGCAAACGACCGTTCCACAATGGAACCTGGCACTACTGTTTGCCCTAAGGGCCGACCCACCTTTTCAGAGAAACAGACACGTGACATCACTATATTACGCATTTTCGAGATAAGAAAGTGGAGAATGCACTCTTCCCTTTTTTACATTTTAAACTCATGTTCATGGTCTGTTTTATTCCCAATTTTGCCCGTGTGGAAAGAAAGAAGAGAAATTGGGCCATGTTTCCCGAGAGAGACTGCCTTCTCTCAGGCCAGCAGTCTTATACTTATAGTCGACTGCTCTATGACGATCTGACCTCTTTCCTGGGCTCTGCTTGCTCGTCTACGCTCCGACCAATTCAGTCAAAATCGAAAAAATGGTGTTTCCTTGAAAAAGTCTAAGAAATAGTAGTAGTAGTAGTAGTAGTAGTAGTAGTAGTAGTAGTAGTAGTAGTAGTAGTCAAAAAGTGCACTTTTTCCATATATTTCGATTTATAGGGATCCCTATCTTTATCTCTATCCACAGAGATACCTATCTATATAGAGAGAGATTTTTCTCAAAATTGATCTAGACTATCCTCTATCCGGATAGATATGTCCCTATGAGCGACTAGGACGATCTTTTTTTATATGTTTTGGCCGCGTCCGTTTCCGCTCCGAAGAGGAAGGTTTGGATCTTTCAATCTTATGTCGTGAGGGATGTGACCTATGTTAGGTCCATAAGATACCACAGCTTTTAGTGTTCTATGATTCACCTCCGAATAATGAGTAGGTAGTTCAATCCTTTTGATTCTTATCTTCCTAGTGAACAGGGATCCGGAGCAATAGGTCGAATTACTATATAAAGAAGACTTTTCTACAAAAGGACTTATTGTTCGAGTAGGAAGATTTCGGTTTTTCTCCTTCCCTCTTTTTAATAAGAAGAAGTATTTGAAATGAAACAAATTCCTCTTCATTCTGTTGTGCTCAGCGAAGGAACTGCCTAAGCATACTTTTGCGGATCCAAACTTCTTTGTTCTTTCAAAGTCTTCTTCTTGCATATAAGAACGCAACTTTTGCAATTCCTTGGATTTGAGTAGTAAGCGGCATCCCCTCTGAGTTGTGAGTAAGCGGAACCATTCTTTTTTTGTTCTTCTCCAGATTCTGGCCGGTAGGAATTTGCCTCTTCTTTTTCCAAAAATTATAGGAATTTGCCTATGATTTTTCCAACTGATATGTCGATATAGAAAGATCTCCTTATTTCAAAACCGCGGGTTCTCGTGTCATTTTCTTTAAAATATATTAGATCACCGTGGGAAACTTTCAAATGAGTAATGGTTACCAGTCCATTATTCAAACAAACCCTTCGATGACTTATCGGCTGCCTTGCTTGAGGAAGAGTGTCACTAAAATGGAGACGAACCGGAATCACGTCCGATCTTGTTTCTTGATTGAGTAAAAAAGGGATATATGAAGTTCGTTCTCTTCCTCTATGCATCTCCCTTATGGGTAAATCCCCATAATAAAGAGACAACTTTCATGTAGTTTGTGATTTGATGTTACCGTTTAGATTTTCTCTCCGAGAAAGATTTATTTTAATGGATCTCCTCTTGTTCCTCAATCTTCGGAGAATACGACGTTGGATTAGAGAAAGTTCTCTGTTCCGAACATTTCCTGGAAGCTCTGGGCAGCTATCTTATTCCAAAGAATCTCGCTCCCTAAAAGGTTGCCGATACCATACCTCTATTGAACCCTACTGGATCCAATTGTTTAAGTGTTTAGTCGAGAGGAACCACGTTGACACCATGCTTGTGCTAAGCCACAGCTCCATCAAACTAATCTGGATTTCTTCTTGTTTACAAATAGTGGGGCATCTGCCTAACCCTATCAAACCTCTCTGCAACTACTTCTCTCTGTTCTTAGCAGCCCGAAGGATTTTTCTAGTCTCAAAGTCCTATTAGAACTCCCGCGCATGCTCCTTTGGAGCCAAATGGATCCGAATTTCGGTAAGATAATACAAGAATCGTATTTGGTTGGGTTCTAACTCTGCTGTTCAGTCTGGCGCAGGTGTGATACCGGTGAAGAAGCGAGTAGTTGACAGTCAGGGAAGTAGATTCCTTTAAGGAGAGAAATTCATTGGTTTAGCCGTTAGGCGGAGCTTCTTCACATGCCGGTAGCGGAACAGCCCAGGCAGCTTAACGTGCTCTTGGCACAAAGGTAATAGAATGGGAGTCTAACGACACCCGGTACTCGGGATCTCCTGCTTGAAGAAGCAAGGAATTTCAATTACTCAGCCGTTGAATAAAATAAACTAGATACCCATGTTTCCAATATTTACTTCTCTTTACTTGCAGGACCTGGCCTAAGCATAAAGTAGATTTGCTGCACAAGCTCAAGTCGAGGAGGAAGCAGGGGTGGCGAACAAAATGTTGGTATGGAAGATCTCTTGCTCCCCCTGAAGGATTCTTAGATTACCAAGTAAGGGAGGGAGGTAGGTACCATGGTTTCCTTATTTTATTGAATACCAGTAACGCGAGTAAACATTTAAGTGAGAAGTTAGGTAAGCGTTGCCAACGGCCAAAATCCTTTACTCTTTACTTCTTGACTATAGTAATAGTCAATAATGTCACTAGATTTCGGCATAAATACTAGCCAGGTACCATTTCCCAAACTTGATTTCCTTTTCATGCACCTGTTTATGCACCTGGGTCATAGTTCACGAACTAAGACGGCTTAGCCGCCTTTCTTTGGGCCGTATGAAGGAAGTACTTCAACGAATGGGTAGGTTGCCAACCCAACATTATAGGCGGGAAGTTCTCCTTTCTCCAAGTATGCTCATTAGACCGATAGGTGAGTAGCTAGTATAGTAGTAGCCAATACTCAAAACCGAGAGTAGAAGGGTCGGTGGATGGCCCTTGCGAAAGTGGCCACGCCGCATCCCTTCAGTAGCCAATCCTTTTTCTCAACGATGCAGTTCGCTTGGAACATGGCACAAGGTGTGGCGTTCCGAGCGGTGGAGGACAACCTGTTTGTTGTTCCAGTTTTCTGCCTTGGCGACTGGCAGAAGCTCATGGAAGAAGGGCCGTGGCTGTTCCGCAACCATGGCGTGTAAAGAAGCCTTACGATGGGATGGCTAACCCGCGATCTATGGTTCTGAACCAGATTCACGTCTGGTCGCAGATTCATAAGATCCCGGAACTGTTCCGCCTGGAAAACCTGGTGCGGGATCTGGCTAATAAGAAGCAACAATAGAGAATCTTGCCTAGCTCGAGGCTGCACCTCAGTGCCCTCTATAAGTACTTTCTAGTAAAAAGAACTACCTTTCAAAGCACATACCGTTATGGCTAGCTAAAACGAAAGAATGAGAGTACAAGGTATGGGTCTACGCTTCCAGCTTGCTCTAGAAAAACGGAAATTGGATCTCTCTCTGGTGGGAGCCTAGCAGCGGGGAAAACAGCACTTGCAGGGGTCAAGGTCTCCATGATGAACAACCACGACTTTGATCTTAACGAGCTGCCGCCTGAGCATGACCAGCTCATTTAGGAGCAGCCACTGTTGAAAATAGCGAGCCTCTAGCGGATGACGCTGATACATCATTTGATTTGTTTCGGGATGCAGAAGAACAGCCTGATGAGTACAATTATGATTATGATGACTATGTTGATGAATCCATGTGGGGAGATGAGGGCTGGACAGAACAAGAACATGAGAAAGCGGAAGATTACGTGAGCATCTATGCTCACATCTTGTCCACCCCAGTAAGTGAACCTTTTGTATCCTTTTGCTTATATTTTGCTGTTCGTTCTGTAAATGACCTTGTGTTGTTTTTCACATTGTTTCTACAGGTAATTGCAGATATTGACAAAGATGGCGTACATGAAATGGTGATTGCACTTTGACTCAAAAGCACTATTTGATAAGACGCAGTAGAACTGTGCACCCATTTTTGTTTGAGTTTGAGGCGACCTATAGTAAACTATAATAGGAAGGAGAGACAGCCGCTGATACCAGATCATACTACAGTACAGCTAGTGCGTGCTAAAATCCTCCTTGTGTACTAGGCTTATGAATAAACTAAACTGTTGAGACGTCTCTAGTGTAGGTGACAGGGAAGCCATGCTCGTTAGAAGAGAAAACAGATGGTTTGAGCAAGCATGGGTTCAAGCTCTAGTGGATGGGTTTGATAGCTGAACGCAAGGATAATTCATCTACGTAGCTAGTTGGTTATGGTGGCGGAGAAGCCCCTCTTTAGCTAGATTGGGCTCCTTTACTACTTTATTTAACCCGGGGTTATGCCTAAAACTGGTATCTTATGCGTGTTCGACTAGTTCCATTTCTGATTCTCCTTCTTCGCTGGGGTCTACATACGAAAGAATGGAACACTCGACAGCTTCGATACTCAAATAACCAGCTCATTATGCTTAGGTTGGGTTAGGAAAACGAAGCTTTCCAAGGGACTAGTTCTTTCGCGCATCTGTTTCTCCATCCGTTCTCTTCACATAAGAAGCCAGCCGCCTACTCCTACTATTGGGTCGGTTGGTCGGTCAAGTGAACCACGCCCAGCATGTGGGTATGCCGATAAGATTCCTTTGTTCGACGTACGTCCATATGAAGCGAGCGCTTCAAAACAAGGCTATTATGCTGAACCTAGGGCTCCCTCTGGACGGGTAGAGCGAGAGGGATAGCAAGCACTTGAAAAGGGAAGGAAGGGTCTTAGAACTACTGAAACAGTAGTAGAACTCTTCCAAAATCAAAATAGGAGAGTGAAAAACAAAAAGAAGACCATTGGGCTGGGGAAGACTCCCTCAATCACTCTGTTCGGCGATGCTTCTCACTCTAACTTTCAATTCCTTTGCCTTTCTTCTTCTGATCGATCCAATGGTTTGGACTAGGACGCGTAAACCCCGAAGGGAGATTGACCCTACCTAAGTATTTTCTTAGATAGAAGTGGTTGGTCAAGTGTGAGTCACGCCGGGGCGGGTAGACCCACTTTTAATAGCAACGCCCAGATCAATGGAAAATGGAAGTTTCTAGAATTGCTGCTCTGTTCAAGAAGTCTTTCTCCAGGGTTCAGTTCAGAAGGCGGGATGGAAGAGAGAGAATGGGCTCATCGTGCGACAAGGTCGATCGATCACTCAAACTGTTCGGTATCTCTACAATTGAGTGAGCTGTGTTGCGAAGGAAAATGATGAAATTGCTTACTTTTCACAGGCGTGAATTCTATCTTCGATTAGATAGTTTCCATGTTTTTGATAAAAAGATGGGTTGGTATCTGAATGAAAGTTGGTAAGCAATCAATCTAGTGCTATCCTCGGCAGACCAGGAAATGTAATAAACTTTGGAGCCTCATCATTGGAAAGATTGACAACTTAACGGTCTCAAAAACTATTCAAAGAGTGACTTTTAAGCCCCACTGGTTCGCTTTATTTTCAACGGACATTTCCTCCCTCGTCAGCAGCTTCATTACCTGCTAAGTCTGGAAGGGTAGTAAAATCACTCACAACAATCAATCTTTTCTTATGATACTGATACGATGCAAACGGTGACACCCCCGGATAATGTGTCTGTTCATTTGTTTCTGTCTTCCCTTAGATGATAGGAATCGAATCTCTATTGAAATCTGGAATCACAAGGTATCCTTTCTTTAAAAACACATGAACGGGCGCCCTGAATGAATAAGAAATCGCTGCTATAACAGAGAGTTGCCCCAGATCATACAATGTGGTTCTCTACTTTTGGCTGGCTGGCAGATCAGCGTATTTATATGAAAGAGTAGACAAAGGTTCTGACAGGGGTAACTACTACCATGAAGCGAACTCAGAGAGATGAAGAGAGAGAAGTTAGCCGCAACCGATCATCGGAGGAAGCAGGCTTACAAGAAACTGATGGGACGATCGGAAGAAGAGAGTGATAACAGGTTTCTAGTTGACAACCTTCCGCATTTCTTATTGGGATAGATTTCATACATTCCTATTTCCTTTACTCTCCCATGAGGAAAAGCTGGTGTGATTAAGGTTATCTAAAGAAAATCTCATAGTGTTATGCCTTGTAGCTTATTCCACTCTCTATAGTAGTTCCCTTCGATTCAACGCAGTGAAGACAGTTTCAATCGGGTCGATGGACCCTTGGTTGTTTTTGTGATAAGTCGCTATTATCAAATAAATAGTCATTTCTTGCTCGATTCGAGAGGTGATTTCATTCCACAGTGACAATTCATGTTGAACGCGTCCTCCAGCATTTACGATTCTTCCTACAGAGGGCACTACTGGCAAAGAATAACCTTTCCACCCGGCGAGAAAAAGAGACAGAGGTTTGCACTTGGTCCTCTTGGTTAGGATGTAGAGGGGATCTATCAACAATCCCGTCGTCTTCTTCCAGCTTTTTCCTCTGAATTTGATATACGTCAAAAATGAATCACTCTTTTTCAGTATGAATGGCTCACTCTCCCATTCTTTCATGCTAGGGCAGCACCTAGACCCATATCTTTTGATGGCGAGCGTCGATGGAGATCCTTCAGTGAAAGCTAGAACCAACTCTGCGAGGAAAGCGGAAGCAAACAGTTATGATGTGGTTGATAGTGTTTTTAGGGATAACCTAAGTCGGCGTTACCCGACATAGTCAACGGGGTACCTTCATTCTTTAACAATTCCGGACATAGGAACAATGAGTTGTCTCCACGGCTTCTCTTCCAAACCAATATCGCAATGGATCTATCTTCAGCTTATTCTCTCAATCAATGAATGCAGGTCATCGTGGAGAATCAGGGGAAGTGTAGACTATAAGTAGCCAATTTGCAATTCATTTCCTTGGCAATGACGAGTGATGGTATCTCGAAGCCATTCATCTTATCTCTGCAGCAGGAGATTCTTCACCGGACAAAAGATAAGGAAAAGACAAAGAAATCCCATGGGTAGTTTTTGGAAAAACCTATTCTGTAGGAGAGAGAGGCCTACCTATGAAAACTAGTATGTATCTTTTTCTTGGTTTAAACAGTGCAGGAAATTGTCGGTCCTAAAAACAATGTGTCCCCATGATCATTTTACATCATGATATCTTTTTCTTCTGGTTATGCGTTTTCCTCTTCACTTTTATTTTTATTTATTTGATGGAATCGTCCGGGCAGAAACGGGGAAGAATCTCTTATGTCGTAGAGGCCTCGTCGAGTGCTTCCGCTACGCCAGGAGATGATGATCCACGAAAAAACAAAGTGGGACGTCAAGACGCCGATGGAAAAGATGGGTTTCGGTCGGAGCCATCTGCAAGCCGCACCCCGCCCAACCCAGAAGTACCCTCCATTTCGTTGTTGAAAAAGCAAATAAAGAATGTTCTGAGATCCTATCGAAATCGTAAGCTGCCTGAAACCAAATTGGAAGAAATTTACAGGGATCTTTACCTGGAAAATGCGAGCGAGGAAAAACGGGTAAAAAAACCAGGTCCTCGAGGGCATTTCAAGGCGACGCCTTTATTTTTTAAATAACATGAAGAATAAACCCCATATCGACTTAATTGTGAAAGTCCACGATTGGGATCGCGCACGAAATAGAAATTTACTTGTGTAGGTTTCTCATAGCAAATAGAGAAACCGAGGCCCCTACTTACCTACCGGGTAGGTGGGGGGGAGAAGAGTGGGAACGAGGGCTTCTTTCACTTGTTTGTTTTCCTACAACGGTATCTCCGAACTCAAGGGCTCCCATGATTCGGAATGATGGCGAATTCATACGAGGACTACGAACCGAATAATTGCATTCCTTCCAGGAGGTCGAGCGCACGCTTTCCTCGGTTTCGAATCAAGGGACAAAGATAGATCCTCGGTAACGGCAAAGGGGATAGCCTTGCTTTTGAACATTCATGTGCATATATTTTCATTACATGTGCAATCGAAATCAGTAGGAGAGAAACTTTCATCCCTATATTTCCACTGAAATGGAATTAGCGATACCTTTGCTTTTAGTTTGAATTCATGAATCCTGTTTCTAGTGGCGAGTAACTACTACGAAAGGTACGGAAAACGGGAAAGGAAAAGCACAGGAAAGAAGAATATATTCAATAATGTCATCCTTTTTTCGGTACCGGATTCAACTTGTCGAGGCGTCTGCTCGTAACGTCACTCACTGGATCAAATCAAAGGGCTCGGTTTCAGCTCCTCGGCAAAGGCAAAGTCAATTCCATAGGAATCCGCATCCTAAAAGGCAAGACCCAAACCACCAGTCGATCAACAGTTCTTCTTTCACTTCCATCTCTTGATACATGTTTTCTTGCTTTTCTTACCACTGCTGTAGTGAACCGCATCTCTAAGCACCGGGAGTCGTGAACCGCGCACAAGGTCCTTCTTAAACTAGAAATAAGTGAAATAATTGTTCTGGGTCACCTTGGCTTTTGTGTTCAGTAGTTAGTAGGGGAAGTTGCCTGGCTTGGTATCTCTCTTCCCTGTAGCAAATCTCGGATAGCCTAACTTGTTTTTTTCCCTGGAAAAGGCAGCTACTATCCCTGCTGGATTTCCAGAAAACGGAATGTACCTAGGGAACCCTATTGATCAGGTCAGAGACTGAACCTAGTGATCTTTCTCCTGCTGGCAAGCATCGATACCTGTCTCCTAATGAATTGATCTTCTCTTGGGCTCTGATTCACACAATCGGAAAGCCCTTGCGATGTGGGTCACCCTTTTCCTCTATACATCTGTTCAGCAAAGGGGGCTTGCTATTCTCTGCAATTGAAGGTTGGGCCTACATATCTCTTATTTGTGTGGATCAACCATCCAACCTTTCTTCTTTCTTCCAATAAAAGCGTAGGTAGAATGCGTATAGTAATGGTAGAGCTGATGTATGGCTAAGCAGGGCTGATGGAGCTCTTGGAAAGAAGTCAGTATCCAGCTTATCCCTAGTCTAGCACTCAGTTGTGAAGTCAGAAACCCATTAACAAGCAAGGCTGTAGTGAACCTCTTCCTTAAGTGATTGTGGAATGCACACATCCCAGAATACAGTTGGGTGATCCATTAAGCTAAGCAAGAGCTATGAACAACCTAGTGACGCGGTGGCAAGCATCGATACGAGGAAGGTGATAGATCATATATGATTTCCTTCATAGGATACTCTTTTTCCTTCGGATTGTGGAATGATAGGAAGGGCCTAATAGTAGTGATTTAGTGCGATGTGAGGTGCCCCGCGCGTGAGACTTTCTGAGGTTAAGAAAATAATAACAGGGCGGCTTTCTTAGACTCGGCTCTATAGCACTCTTTGAGTAAGTTCGTTAACGAGGTAGCAGTTCTACACGAATGAAAACAGACCTATCTTCTCTTTCTTGGGCGGGGCACCAAATTCATGTATCTTTACCAATTAACCAATTTCTTGACGCTGGGGTGGATCCTAAAGAGATACCACTTCCTCATGAATTTATCTTGAATCGGGACCTTTTGGCTCAACTTTATCCTAGTTTTGCCGAAGGAGCAACCCCTTTTTTCACTTTAAATTGGTCCAAATACGCAGAATTTCTGACTTTTCGCGGAGGACTAGATCCAGTAACCGGTGGTCTCTAGCTGACCGATATTGCGCACCATCATTTAGCTATTGCTATTCCTTTCCTAATCGCAGGTCATATGTATAGGACCAATTGGGGTATTGGCCATGGACTTAAAGATATTTTGGAGGCTCACAAGGGCCCATTTACAGGACAAGGCCATAAGGGTCTTTATGAAATCTTAACAACGTCATGGCATGCTCAATTATCTCTTAACCTAGCTATGCTAGGCTCTACAACCATTGTTGTAGCTCATCATATGTATTATATGCCTCCCTATCCATACCTAGCTACTGACTATGGTACACAACTTTCCTTGTTCACACACCACATGTCGATTGGCAGATTTCTAATAGTCGGTGTTGTTGCACATGCAGCAATTTTTATGGTAAGAGACTATGATCCAACTACTCGATACAACGATCTATTAGATCGCGTCCTTAGACACCACGATGCAATCATATCCCACCTTAACTGGGTATGTATATTTTGAGGTTTTCACAGTTTTGGCTTGTACATTCATAATGATACCATGAGTGCTTTAGGCCGTCCACAAGATATGTTTTCGGATACTGCCATACAATTACAACCTATCTTTGCTCAATGGGTACAAAATATCCATGCTACTGCGCCTGGCGTAACAGCTCCTGGTGCAACAACAAGTACTAGCTTAACGTGGGGAGGCGGCGAGTTAGTAGCAGTAGGTGGCAAAGTGGCTTTGTTACCTATTCCATTAGGAACCGCGGATTTTTTTAGTCCATCACATTCATCCATTTACCATACATGTGACTGTATTAATACTTTTGAAAGGTGTTTTATTTGCTCGGAGTTCCCATTTGATACCCGATAAAGCAAATCTAGGTTTTCGCTTTCCTTGCGATGGGCCTGGCCGAGGGGGAACATGTCAAGTATCCGCCTGGGATCATGTTTTCTTAGGTTTTTTCTGGATGTACAATGCAATTTCGGTAGTCATTTTCCATTTCAGTTGGAAAATGCAGTCGGATGTTTGGGGTACTATAAGTGATCAAGGGGTGGTAACTCATATTACAGGGGGAAACTTTGCACAGAGTTCCATTACGATTAATGGGTGGCTTCGAGATTTCTTGCGGGCACAGGCATCGCAAGTCATTCAGTCTTATGGTTCTTCATTATCTGCATATGGTCTTTTTTTCTTAGGTGCTAATTTTGTCTCGGCCTTCAGTTTAATGTTTTTATTCAGCGGCCGTGGTTATTGGCAAGAACTCATTGAATCTATCATTTGGGCTCATAACAAATTCAAAGTTGCTCCTGCTACTCAGCCTAGAGCCTTGAGCATTATACAAGGACGTGCTGTAGGAGTAACCCATTACCTTCTGGGTGGAATTGCCACGACACGGGCATTCTTCTTAGCGAGAATTATTGCAGTAGGATAGTGGCTAGGAGGATTTGAAAGACATTATGGAATTAAGATTTCCCAGGTTTAGCCAAGGCTTAGCTCAGGACCCCACTACTCGTCGTATTTGGTTTGGTATTGCTACCGCACATGATTTCGAAAGTCATGATGATATTACTGAGGAACGTCTTTATCAGAACATTTTTGCTTCTCACTTTGGGCAGTTAGCAATAATCTTTCTATGGACGTCCGGAAATCTGTTTCATGTAGCTTGGCAAGGCTGGATACAAGATCCTTTACACGTAAGACCTATTGCTCATGCCATTTGGGATCCTCATTTTGGTCAACCCACTGTGGAAGCCTTTACTCGATGAGTTGGCTGCCTGCCATAATCTTGTTGTCTTCTTCTTTCCCTAACCTTATCTTAGCCTTAGGCGCCTCTCGGAAACTTCATAATCTGAATCACTTTCCTCTCCGGGTAGTAACCATAACTTTAACTAGGAACTCGGCATTATAGGACCGAGTCTTCTTTACTAGTAGATGTCTAAGTTTTTCCGCTTTCCCCGATCTCCGCCACTTCATCCGTTGTGGCCTGTAATGTCATAGCTTTCAGGGTTGGGTTCTGATATAACTCTATCCATAAAGACCTCCTCCCTTTGCTCGTATATACCACTTAGAAGAGTGACTTCTCCCGGTTAAGAGTTTAGAGTATAGAGAGGATGCCTTTCTATAAATAATAGTAATAGTAAAAGATAGAAAGCAAAGACTAGATTAGATGTCCGGCATTTCTTTTTTATCGAGTTTTTCGAAGATTGATTGGTAAGGTGACCAACCATCACGCAGGATTCCGGGTCGGAGTAGCACCTCTTGCCTGATATATACAGGTCGTTACTGGCGATTCGTTTGTGCCCTATGGTGTTCAATTGCCCGTTTGTTCCCTCCCCCTCGGGACGGGTCAACCTACTTTGCCCGCTCAGGCGCTCCAAAATGCTCTGACTAGACCGCCGACACCCATGATTTGTCCATCATTCAAAATGGCATTTCATAAGGGCTCATAAGGTAGGAGGAATCAAAGATCCTCCGTGCACTTTCGCCTAGAGTTAGTTTTTTTTTCACTACTGTCTGAGTGGTGGCTAAACCCTGAAACTTTTCCTTAAAATGAAATAAAGATCTAACTTTATTCGAGTAGTGGTTTCCGCAAATGTAGATAATCTTGTTGATTAACACCCACTTTCCATACCCTGCAATTCAGAGGCCATCACCTCTGGTCTTTTAGTAACATATCAGTAAACAAGGCTCTCCTCGTGTAGCTTTTTGTTCTCGAGGAAGAAAATCTCATTGATTACTTATAATGCCGGATGAAGCAAGTTACAGCATTGGTTCTTTCGTGATTCACGTATATTGGAAATCTCTTTCATTAGGAAATGGGATGGCATTCAATTCTCACTTAGGGATTCTCTTCTTCCTGAACATTCATGAAAAGAAGGACTTCGGCTTTAATGCTAAAGTTTAGTACTGGGCCGAGCGTACTTACCTACTTAGACAAGAGGGATACTTATAGATCTCTATGAGTGTAAGGCAAAGTGGGCAAGACTACTTCCACAACTACATTTTCGGTTAAGCAGGACCTGTGAGACCTCGAAGCAACCGTCTACTACTAGTTATAGATGCTATTTCTAATTGAATAGAATGGATGCTTCACAGCGGTTCTGCGACAGGCAGGGCAGCCGGGTGAACATAGATAGCTGTTCCTATAGAACACAAGTCTTTCTCTAAAGCACGACCTTCCGATTGGACTACGTCTGGTCTCTATCCTTTTTATTCCAAAAATGGGTCCTCGATCAAAATGATCTGGTGTCTATGTCCATGCCTGAGGTTGGTAAACCCTATATCTATTGCGGGGTGGTTTGGGTGAAGGTATCAGCTCTGATACCATGTGTGATAAATTCTTCTTATTTTCCTGTGATAGTCAATAAACACAACCCTTACGTATCCGTATTTTGTAATCAACTTTCCCTTCCCGTCGCTTCCTTATACTAGAATCCTGATGACGCGTGCAACCCCGGCTAGTTCGCTACCCTACTATTAACAATTACGAAGTTTCGATTGTTTATCCAATGCAGCTTAATATGGTTATGCCAGCAAGGAGCATGAACTGAAGCTGGTTATTTACTTAGAAGAGGAAACGGCTAGTCAGCAGAGCAGCGCAGCGGAGTCATCATATTATCATATTCTTGAGTCTCTCCCCACGGGATGACCGCTTCCATCAGACTCTATTTCTATTGGTTCACCTTAGATTTCTTGGTTGTCTACATTCCTCTAATCCTTATCTATAAGAACATAATCGCTAAGCTATGGATGCTTCGGCCGCACTATCTACTCAGCTATCTGTTTCTACTGCGTTGCGTTTTGAAGGTCCGATACAAAAGAAAGTGGCCTTCCTTATTAGTAGTGATGGAGACGTCAGGTCCGAGAAGGAATAACCTAAAGCCAGTGATAGAATCTGTACAATCGGCAGGAGCGATTGATCAGATATCGCAGGTAGAGTGAACTAGTAGGCTTCTTGATCCTCCAATCAGTGGTAGTCACAAAGCCCGCACATTCCAATTCGATCGTAACATGACTAGTTTCCTAAGGCATGACTTATCTTCCCAGAATAGCAAGCATATCGTAGCTATTTCACATAGTGTCCCGAGATATCAGTAGCTCTAGTCAATGCTGGCCTTACTCTTCCCTTTCCTTATGCTAAGTGGCAACCTCTTGTTTAAGAGTGCGGAATCCTATTTGTGTATCAGAAGACTATGGTGACCCGTAGATCTTCTATTTCGCCAGAATTCGTTGATTGTCATTTACAATGTTCGTTGTAAGATCACTAAAGGTCCTAAATTGGGAGAGTTTGCTTGCTATCGAACAAATAGTGGAATCTAAAAAAACAACGAAATCCATTCACACAAGCTGGACCATTGCCTTCGGCAATGCCCTAATTCCTTTCCTATCTTTCTTCTTTTTCTCAAGGACCTGTAAGAAGAAGCAAATCCCTTTGTTGAATGGCCGAGGAAGAGGCGGCACTGAACAGAACAAGATCCCCCTCTACCTATCCTTGGGGCTGTGCGCATTCTTAAACTTGAGCTGGGTAGGACTCGGGAGAAGGGTGCCTCGGGAGATAAGTAGTTCCTCACCTAAAGCCCTCGTAGAGTCTAAGTAGTGGACCAGAAATATGACATCCTTCCCGCTGTACTAGATTTTATCTGGTTAAAGCCAGGTGTGCACATTATATTCATTATAGAAGATACTGCCATGCCAGCTGTTTCTTATTGGTAAGCTTGCTTTTCGTTGAATGTCTCTAAAGAGTGATGGTGAGTCGAGTAGCATGAATTGTCTATCCAAGGGGTCGCTAATGCGTTATTTGTATAGGATCTCAGTTATTATTGTCAGCTAGATCTACATAATATGCTTCACGCGGAGCCCTTACTTGGTTCGATTGGCATTTTTCTTATCATCCATCCACATAGGGAGAAAGGCCAAGGGCCCAGTGGAGTGATAAAATGAACTATCCAAATTAAGCTAATCCCGTGTCCAAGTTCAAACCCCACATAGCCACTCTTCTTGATCCCCCACCATCACTTGAACCGAAGAATCAACCCGTTTCTTTGCCAATGGGTTTCTGCACAGAGAGCTAGATTAGGGATCGGATGTGCACCTTTCACTAGATTAAGGTACAAAATCCCTTACTAGGTTTGGTAAGTATATATGTTATGAAGGTGAGAAGTCATCAAACTTCTCAGTAGTGCAATGGATTAAGGTAAATGTGCTAGCTTTCCTCCCGCTGGTTGATGAAAACGGACCTATCCCATATCTCAAAATGGCCCCGTACACTCTAATGGGAAGTAGAGAAAAGGGGAAGTGCAGAAAAGAAGGATCCCCAAATCAGAGGGTATATAAACTTTGTTTGATTAAGGGAATTAGAGAATAGAGAGCAATGGGATAGGAAAAGCTCACGGGGCGTAGCAGTTGGTGGGGAGGTTGGTGTACCGCTAGCCCATATTCTGGCACCGATACGATGTCCTTTCGAGGAAGTGGTTCAATCAGAAATAAGGTGCGCGGATCAAAGCATTGAACGACAAAACCCCTTTTTAATGTGGATTTGATAAAGAGCAAGTCAATCCACCATTTACGGATTGGAAAACAGGGGCTATATACTAAACCTGGGATGGGACTCCACCACCCGTCAACCCTTTGCTTTGAACTGCTTTTCCAAGGAACCAAACTGGGCTAACTTGAATATGTTTACTTGACTTCCATTTGAAACTACTCCTCCCCTCGGTGCATATTATCATATAGAAAGATACGTTGCTATTCCGTTGCGTCTTAGACATTTCACTGATGCGGGGCGGGGAATCGAGTCTATTCAGGAGTGCATTTCCCTAGCGGACGAGGTGATTGATGTAGGATCTTGTCAAATTGATTGATTTAGCTGGCGACGAAAAAGAGCACGAAATGCAACTTGAAAACGCGTATGTTAACTAGGATAGTTGATGAGATGCTTAACATGTCGAATCATTTCATCTTGTTTATGAATAAGTACCCAATCCCGATCAAACTAGAAATCAATGTTTTCGCTTTCCACTCTCAAATTATCATATAGAAAGTGTTTCTGTGATGAGACCATTCTCGATCGATAAATGCGATAGGAGCCTATGTGATTCACGGGCAGCCGACCAATAGGGGATTGTCGGAGCGAATTGGATGATCGGGCCGAGGGCTGCCCCCTCTTCCCCTCGCTCTCCTTTCCTTAATATTCACCGTCGAGTCATCAAAGCCGTCAACTAATTCAGAGGGGCTCGGCTGGCCCGGTCGCCCACGCTACTGGCGCTTCCAAAGGCGAAGCTCTCGTCTTTGGCGACCAGCAAACGGTGGGCTAAAACCTGTAGTTTTGAAGCAAGGGATGAGCGTGAAAGCCGTTGCGCTTCCGTACACGCGCATACGTTTTCTTGCTGGGGCGGACACGGATTTCTCTCTAAAGGTGAAGAAAAAGAAGTGGGCGAACACTCGGCCCAGCGGGCGAACATGCCGGCTCCGGCTCCGCGCACCTGCTGACACCTTTCTGTAACATCCCAAATTTTCAATTTGGAATGTTATACAATAGATCATCATTGCATAACATATTTTATTGCATTTTGGCAAATCCTCGATAAATCCTAAGCAACTCAAGGACCCTCGGAGAGAGTTGGGGATTTTCCCGATTTTTCATATTTGATTTTCATCAAATAATAAAACGAGGATTTTGGTTCTAATTATTTTTCTCTCCGAAAAATATTTCATATTAAAATAAATGAGAGGAGAAAATATGACTTCTCCAAAATAATTGAAATATTGGAGGAAAAATATTAAAATCATATATTGGATTTTATTCGGATTTTATTTGCAATTTTACTCGCATTAAAAAAATTGCACGTTCTCAAAACTGCATTTATGGGTCAAAACAATGTTCACCTTGTTCTAATTATTTTTATTAGATGGGGAAAATTTGTTTTATCATTTCTGGATTTTTATTTATTTTTCTGCGATTTTTTTTAGATTCGGCGGAATATTAAAAAAAAAAACAAACCCCCGCGCCCGACCGGGCCGAGGCCCAGCCGGCCCACCCGCATCGTCTCCCTCGCGCGCACGCCCCGCCGCCGCCGGAGTCCGGCTCGGACACGCCCCCGCCGCCGCCTTGCCCCTCCTCCACGCCACCCCCTCCCCCTCTTAAATACCCCCCACCCCGCCTCCTTCTCCTCACCCCGCCGCCGCCCCAGCCCGCACCCGCCGCCGCCCGCTGCAGCGCCGCGCCACCGCCGCTCGCCCGTCGCCCCGCAGCCGCGCCGCCGCCGCCCGCCGCCCCGCAGCCGAGCTCGAGCCCCGCCCGAGCCTCGCCGTCGCCCCGCCGCCCCGCCGCAGTCCCGCCGGAGCCCATCCCGACGAGGTACCGAGCCGCCGCCGCCTTGCCGGTTTTCTAAAAAGAAAAACGAAAACCCGTTCGGTTTATTTTTTCTAAACCCTAGTTTTTGTTTTTTTTGATCGGTTTATTTTTTTTGGTTTTATTATTTAGTGAACGTTCACCGACCCGTTCGTTTTAACGAACGTGTTTGTCGGATTTTCGCTATTAACAAACGCTCGTTCGTTTAACTGTTCGTCAGTTTTCTTTTTCATCGTTTTTCCGCGATTTTTCCAGATCTCGATTTCACATCAGATCTTCGTTTTCGTTTAACTTTTTGCTCGTTTATCGGAATCAGGCGATTCAAGCGCCTAGAGTTTCGTCTCGAAATTCTCTGTCCGTTTAACCTACTCAAACAAGTTTTTGCTACTGTAAAATTTGACCTAGATCCAGATTAGTAAACGAAGCTTGTTTCTTTCGCCGTTTGACTTTCGTTGCTTCGTTTGGTTTGATTCCTTTTGCAAACCGGAGTTCTTAAGTTGAACTTTCTGGTTGGATCTTTTATTCGAGTTTTACCATTGCATTAGATGAGTACTTATTGTTTGCTTGTTTGTTTGCGATAGAGTACCCGGAGTGCGCCGCTTGTTACTTCGAATCTCTAGGTTTCGCGGATCATCAGCAAGGCAAGTAACACTTTGATCATAATTTTCCATACCCAGTTTTTATTGCATTAGATCAATCCTCAAACACTGCATGGTTAGGATCTAATTAAACTGTGGGTATTGGGAAGTAGTTGAGGTAGTACCTATTACCTGTTTTATTTATCAAACCCTTGGGAGTTACTTCTACGTTGCTTATATTGCCATGCTATGCTCGTAGATGTGGATTGGGTTTGAGAGATATTCATGACAGATGTGAGATTGTTAATTAATGGTTTACTTAAGGTGGCAACTAAAACTCACATCTGGGTGGATTGAGGCACCTGGAGAACCCAGTGCTGCCTGTATTTTTTTGGATATCCCGGAGTACCCATGTGATCATCCTATGGACCGCCACCCAGGCTCAAAGGGATCATGAGATTATTCATGCTAGAAACTTCCGTGTGCAGCCACATGCTATTATGGGCTCTAGCATAGTTGATTAAGTTGTGTGAGCTCTTGAAGAGGTAGACTAGCAGATGTAGGGGATGTAGGTGGTACGGTCTACCCAGAGTAGAGAGTTAACGCTTCTGAAAGACTGTGTCTCGGTCATCCGTTTCTCAAACATCATGCAGTGCGAGAATCAAGCGGAGGCGATCGAGTCTTGTGGGAAAAGTGCACAAACCTCTGCAGAGTGTACAAACTAATCATGGTTAGCCATGTCCCCGGTTATGGACAACTTGAGTATCTAGTACCTGGATTATCATGTGAATCTCATCATCATGTTACTTTAATTAATTTTGTTGGGTTAATGATTTGGGATTGAGTTGGAGGTACCTTCTCAATGTTTAACAACCACCAGGATAGTTAAATAAAATCTATTCCTTTGCAGTAGGGAAAAATTGGCTTTTCGCAAAACTGTAACCATAGAGCTTTCCACCAGCCATAAATGCATGTAGTATAGCATTATGATGTTCATTATTCTCCATGTGTTACATTGCCAGCATATTCCATGTGCTGACCCGTTTTCGGGCTGCAACGTTTTATGTTGCAGACTTTTCAGACGACGAGTAAGGTGCCTTAGGTCGTGGTCTTATACTCAGTGATGCCGTTGGAGTTGATGGACTCACTTATCTTCGAAGCCTTCCGCTGTTATCGTTTTTAGATGGCCTTAAGCCATATTTATCATACTTATTCTCTTTTGAGATATTCGATGTAATAAGTGTGTGATTGCTACTCTGTTATAAATCCTCCATTTGTACTGTGCGTGTCAGCATTACTGATCCAGGGATGACACTGGTGCACAGCAGCACAGACTGTTTGAGGTCTGGTCGCTACAAAGGTGGTATCAGAGCACACGCTGACTGTAGGACACGACCACTAAGCTTAAACCCTAGAACACTTCTCTCTTCTCATTTCTGACCCCTCTCCACTTTCTACTCTTTTAGGAATGGCGGATGCAAGGAGCAAGTTCATGCAACCAGATGAAGATACGCCTTTTGGACGACACTTGAAGGAAGTCACTAAGTACTTGAACATAGGAATACCAAGTATCACCGGAACCTACAACGCCACATTACCTGACGAGGAGAGCTGGAAGATTCAAGTTCAAGTTCCAGGAAGGACGTTTACGCCAGTCACTGAGCTTATAAAATTGGCTTTTGAAGCACCAACCTGGAGTTTAGGGAAGAGCATGGCAGCCCACATCGCTATGGGACGCATTGGAGAAGTCTACCACAGGGAGCTTAAGGATACCATTTATCAGATTTGTGGACGCCGGGACGAGCAATGGGAGATGATCAGCACCAAGAAGGATGGATCAATTGCAGCTTTCATCCAGGAGCAAAACCAACACATCCATCGCCAGGAGAACCAGATGTGCTCAGACAAGATAGATCTGAAGAAGGCGTTGACAAAGATCAAGGAGCTGGAGGAAGAACTCAAGGCTACACGCGAGGATTATTTGGAGGAAATCGTCGCGCTAGTAGGAAAGAACGACGACCTGGAGAAGAAGATTGGAGTATTTATGGGAAATCCAGTATCAAAAGCAGAAGATGATGAATGCGCTTGCCCGGATAACTACATCATCATCGACGACACCGACTCGGACCCCAGTGAAGATGACTTTGTTGATGAAGCTGGAGCAGATATCATGGAGTCTTCAACTGATCAGAATTTCCAGTAGACCACCATATCAGTAGTAGTATTTCCCCCATTTATATTATAGCTCAAGCACTTCAGTAACGCTAGTTAGATCGATTGTATGCCTTGTTTGAATTGATTGAGTGATATTGATTGTATTTGTCTCATGAGCATATGGGTAGTGTTTTCTCTCTAGACCTCATTCTATTCTAGACTCTCATCTTTTCTAACCTATCAGATGCCTCCGAGACGCGACACCGGATTTGTTTTCCCACCGGAGATCACCCAGTTGATTCAGCAACAGAATGCCTTGATGCAAGTGTTAGTACAGAACCAAGGCAACAACAACAACAACAACAACAACCCACCACCTGTTGATCACTTAGCCCGTTTCGTGAGGCTAAATCCGCCGGTGTTTTCCAGCAGCACCGAGCCGATTGTTGCAGATGATTGGCTCCGCAAAGTTGGAAGGGAGTTGGCCACTGCAGGATGCACAGATGCGGAAAGAGTGCGATTTGCCGCACATCAGCTTGATGGACCCGCAGCATCATGGTGGGAGAATTACACAGCCACACACCCTATTGTCACTATCACATGGGACCAGTTTCAGCAAGCTTTCCGTACAGCCCATGTTTCAGCAGGAGCTATGGCCATGAAGAAGTGAGAGTTTCGTAACCTACGACAAGGAGGACGCACCGTAGGCCAGTATGTGGAGGATTTCAGTAAGTTAGCACGTTATGCACCAGATGACGTTGCTACGGATGCAGCCAAGCAGGAGAAGTTTCTCGAAGGATTGAATGATGAGCTGAAGATGCAGCTAATGGTAGCAACCTTCAACAACTACCAGGAGTTGGTAGATAGAGCACTCATGATTGAAGGGAAGCAACAGCAGATTGAGAACCGTAAGAGGAAGTATGGACAAGGGAAGTATAATTCTGGAGCCCAGCAGAAGCCACGTTTTGCCCCGAAATCGGGAGGACAGTTTCAGCATACCCATGGAGGAGGTAGTTCGCACAACCATAATGGCTCCAAGAATGGTAATGGGAATGGAGGAAGCAACGGACAGAACCGCACAAATCCTTCTACCCCAGCCAAGAGGGATCTAAGCCACATTACTTGTTTCAAGTGCCAGAAGACTGGACATTATGCAACTGATTGTCCTGAAGCCTAGAATGGAAATGGCAATGGAAGCTCTGGGAAGAAGCCAAACCCTTTCAATAAAGGACATGTGAACCACGTGAGCGTGGAAGAGGTTGAAGCATAGCCTGATGCAGTAATAGGTAAGTTTATGGTTAAGTCATTTACTGCACTCGTTCTTTTTGATACTGGTGCATCGCATTCATACATATCAAGGGGATTTGTGGATAAGTATAAACTGCCAACCCAAGCCCTTAGGTCACCCATGTTAGTAACCTCGCCAGGAGCAGAGTACATGGCTAGTTTATGGTGTGAACGGTTACGATTAAGGATTGGTAACTACCTGTTTCCCTCAGACCTAATAATATTGGAATCGCAAGGATTGGATGTGATATTAGGCATGGATTGGTTATCAAAGTATGAAGGGAACATTGAGTGCGCCAGTAAGTCAATTTTGCTTACCACCCCAGAAGGAAGAAGGATTACGTATGTATCCCGGCATGTACCGAAGAGGACTCAAGTGAATTCCTTATCAGGAGTTGTACAGGAGGAAGTACCAGTGGTGAAGGATTACCCGGATGTATTTCCAGAAGAGTTGCCAGGCATGCCACCGGATAGAGGCATTGAGTTCTTGATTGAACTTTTGCCAGGCACAGGGCCAATATCTAAGAGACCGTACAGGATGCCCGCAAAAGATTTGGAGGAGATTAAGAAGCAGATTAAGGAGTTATTGGATAAAGGCTATATTCGCCCAAGTTCGTCACCTTGGGGATCACCAGTACTTCTAGTGGAGAAGAAAGATGGATCGTTGAGGATGGTTGTTGATTACCGTGGATTGAATGAAGTGACCATCAAAAAACAAGTACCCACTGCCGATGATCAATGATTTGTTTGACCGCCTACAAGGAGCTAAAGTATTTTCCAAGATCGATCTACGATCAGGATACCATCAGTTAAAGATTCGAGAGCAGGATATACATAAGACGGCTTTTACCACCAGATATGGGCTATATGAGTATACCATTACGTCATTTGGTCTGACTAACGCACCTGCCTATTTCATGAACCTGATGAACAAAGTGTTTATGGAGTTTTTGGATAAGTTCGTCGTGGTGTTCATTGACGATATTTTAGTCTATTCCAAGAATGAAGAAGAACATAAGGAGCATTTGCGTTTGGTACTTGAGAAGCTCAGAGAACATCAGTTATACGCCAAGTTCAGCAAATGTGAATTTTGGCTGAAGGAAGTTGGATTCCTCGGACATGTTATATCCGGAGAAGGAATAGCAGTAGACCCCGCCAAAGTTGACACGGTAACAAGTTGGGAATCACCCACGTCAGTTGGAGAGATCCGGAGTTTCCTTGGACTTGCAGGATACTACCGGAGGTTTATTGAGAATTTCTCAAAGATTGCAAAACCCATGACTGAGCTATTGAAGAAGGACACCAAATTCATTTGGACTGAGGAATGTGAAGCTAGTTTCCAAGAGTTGAAGAAACGATTGGTTACATCACCAGTGTTGATTCTGCCAGATCAACGCAAGGATTATGAAGTTTATTGCGACGCTTCTCGTAGAGGACTTGGAGCAGTGCTTATGCAGGAAGGAAAAGTTGTGTCATATGCTTCACGACAACTTAAACCCCATGAGAAGATTTATGCCACGCATGATTTGGAGTTAGCAGCCGTAGTGCATGCGTTGAAGACATGGAGACATTTTCTCATCGGAAACCATTGTGAGGTGTACACGGATCACAAGAGTTTGAAGTACATTTTCACGCAGAAGGAGTTAAATCTCAGGCAAAGGAGATGGTTGGAGCTTATTAAGGACTATGATATGAGATTGCATTATCACCCAGGGAAGGCTAACGTAGTAGCAGATGCGTTGAGCCGCAAGAGCCATGTCAACACCCTCATGACAGGAGAGTTACCCCAGGAGCTAGCCGAGGATCTTTGCGAGCTATGTTTGGAGATAGTTCCAAGAGGCTATTTAGCGACATTGGAGATTCAGTCTACCTTGATGGAAAAGATCAGAGAAGCTCAGAAGACAGACAAGGAGATTGATGAGATAAAGGAAAAGATGAGCAAAGGAAAAGCCAAGGGATTTCGTGAGGATGAGCACGATACCTTATGGTTTGAGGACCGCGTTTACATGCCCAATGATCCGGAGATCAGGAAGTTGATTTTGCAAGAGGCCCATGATTCACCGTATTCGATTCACCCAGGAAATACCAAGATGTATTTGGATTTGAAGGATACTTTCTGGTGGACCGGAATGAAGAAGGACATTGCGGAGTATGTAGCAGTTTGTGATGTATGTCAGAGAGTGAAGGCAGAACATCAGAAGCCAGCAGGATTGCTACAACCATTGCCGATACCCGAATGGAAGTGGGATAAACTAGGCATGGATTTTATCACGGGATTGCCCAGGACTCGTTCAGGCTATGACTCAATATGGGTTGTAGTCGACCGTTTGACGAAAGTAGCTCATTTCATTCCAGTGAAGACCACTTACACCAGTGCTAAGTTGGCAAAGATATACATGACCAGGATCGTATGTTTGCATGGAGTTCCGAGTACCATTGTATCAGACAGAGGAACCCAGTTTACCTCGAAGTTTTGGAAGCAGTTACATGAAACTTTGGGAACCAGGCTAGAATTTAGTACAGCCTTTCACCCACAGACGGATGGACAGACCGAGAGAGTCAATCAGATTTTGGAGGACATGTTGAGAGCTTGTGCACTAGATTATGGATCTAGTTGGGACGACAATTTGCCATATGCAGAGTTTTCTTACAACAACAGTTATCAAACCAGTTTGAAGATGGCCCCTTTCGAAGCTTTGTACGGAAGGAGGTGTAGAACACCGTTGTTATGGGACGAAGTTGGAGACCGTCAGTTGTTTGGACCAGATTTGATTAAGGAGTCTGAACAGAAAGTGAGGTTGATTCGCGATAGGCTCAAGGTAGCCCAGTCCAGGCAGAAGAGTTATGCTGATTCTAAACGTAAGGAGACTGTTCATGAAGTCAGAGACAGAGTTTATCTTCGAGTATCACCACTTCGAGGAGTGAAGCGCTTTGGAGTTAAGGGAAAGTTAGCACCTCGTTTTATCGGACCATACCGAGTTTTGGAACGTATGGGAAAAGTTGCCTACAAGCTGGAATTGCCTGAAGGATTGTCAGGAGTTCATGATGTATTCCACGTTTCCCAGTTGAAGAAGTGCCACGCAGAGATGGCTGAGGTACCACTGAGAGATACAGTGCCAATGGAAGCGATTCAGCTGGGAAGTGATTTGACCTATGAGGAGAAACCAGTTAAGATTCTTGAGTATGCCAGCCGAGTTACCCGCAGTAAGGTTATCAAGTTTTGCAAAGTCCAATGGAGTCACCATACGGAAGATGAAGCCACCTGGGAGCGAGAGGAAGATCTACGGAAGGACCACTCTCACCTATTTTTCTAGCCAACCCGAATCTCGAGGGCGAGATTCATCTTAAGGGGGGTAGGTTTGTAACATCCCAAATTTTCAATTTGAAATGTTATACAATAGATCATCATTGCATAGCCTATTTTATTGCATTTTGGCAAATCCTCGATAAATCCTAAGCAACTCAAGGACCCTCGGAGAGAGTTGGGGATTTTCCTGATTTTTCATATTTGATTTTCATCAAATAATAAAACGAGGATTTTGGTTCTAATTATTTTTCTCTCCGAAAAATATTTCATATTAAAATAAATGAGAGGAGAAAATATGACTTCTCCAAAATAATTGAAATATTGGAGGAAAAATATTAAAATCATATATTGGATTTTATTCGGATTTTATTTGCAATTTTACTCGCATTAAAAAAATTGCACGTTTTCAAAACTGCATTTTTGGGTCAAAACAATGTTCACCTTGTTCTAATTATTTTTATTAGACGGGGAAAATTTGTCTTATTATTTTTGGATTTTTATTTATTTTTCTGCGATTTTTTTTAGATTCGGCGGAATATTAAAAAAAAAAACAAACCCCCACGCCCGACCGGGCCGAGGCCCAGCCGAGCCAGCCGGCCCACCCGCGTCGTCTCCCTCGCGCGCACGCCCCGCCGCCGCCGGAGTCCGGCTCGGACACGCCCCCGCCGCCGCCTTGCCCCTCCTCCACGCCACCCCCTCCCCCTCTTAAATACCCCCACCCCGCCTCCTTCTCCTCACCCCGTCGCCGCCCCAGCCCACACCCGCCGCCGCCGCCGCTCGCCCGTCGCCCCGCAGCCGCGCCGCCGCCGCCGCCCGCCGCCCCGCAGCCGAGCCCGAGCCTCGCCGCCGCCCCGCCGCCCCGCCGCAGTCCCGCCGGAGCCCGTCCCGACGAGGTACCGAGCCGCCGCAGCCTTCCCGGTTTTCTAAAAAAAAAACCCGTTCGGTTTATTTTTTTCTAAACCCTAGTTTTCGTTTTTTTAGATCGGTTTATTTTTTTCGGTTTTATTATTTAGTGAACGTTCACCGACCCGTTCGTTTTAACGAACGTGTTCGTCGGATTTTCGCTGTTAACAAATGCTCGTTCGTTTAACTGTTCGTCAGTTTTCTTTTTCATCGTTTTTCCGCGATTTTTCCAGATCTCGATTTCACATCAGATCTTCGTTTTCGTTTAACTTTTCGCTCGTTTATCGGAATCAGGCGATTCAAGCGCCTAGAGTTTCGTCTCGAAATTCTCTTTCCGTTTAACCTACTCAAACAAGTTTTTGCTACTGTAAAATTTGACCTAGATCCAGATTAGTAAACGAAGCTTGTTTCTTTCGCCGTTTGACTTTCGTTGCTTCGTTTGGTTTGATTCCTTTTGCAAACCGGATTTCTTAAGTTGAACTTTCTGGTTGGATCTTTTATTCGAGTTTTACCTGTGCATTAGATGAGTACTTATTGTTTGCTTGTTTGTTTGCGATAGAGTACCCGGAGTGCGCCGCTTGTTACTTCGAATCTCTAGGTTTCGCGGATCATCAGCAAGGCAAGTAACACTTTGATCATACTTTTCCATAACCAGTTTTTATTGCATTAGATCAATCCTCAAACACTGCATGGTTAGGATCTAATTAAACTGTGGGTATTGGGAAGTAGTTGAGGTAGTACCTATTACCTGTTTTATTTGTCAAACCCTTGGGAGTTACATCTAGGTTGCTTATATTGCCATGCTATGCTCGTAGACGTGGATTAGGTTTGAGAGATATTCATGACAGATGTGAGATTGTTAATTAATGGTTTACTTAAGGTGGCAACTAAAACTCACATCTAGGTGGATTGAGGCACCTGGAGAACCCAGTGCTGCCTGTATTTTTTTGGATATCCCGGAGTACCCATGTGATCATCCTATGGACCGCCACCCAGGCTCAAAGGGATCATGAGATTATTCATGCTAGAAACTTCCGTGTGCAGCCACATGCTATTATGGGCTCTAGCATAGTTGATTAAGTTGTGTGAGCTCTTGAAGAGGTAGGCTAGCAGATGTAGGGGATGTAGGTGGTACGGTCTACCCAGAGTAGAGAGTTAACGCTTCTGAAAGACTGTGTCTCGGTCATCCGTTTCTCAAACATGCATCATGCAGTGCGAGAATCAAGCGGAGGCGATCGAGTATTGTGGGAAAAGTGCACAAACCTCTGCAGAGTGTACAAACTAATCATGGTTAGCCATGTCCCCGGTTATGGACAACTTGAGTATCTAGTACCTGGATTATCATGTGAATCTCATCAGCATGTTACTTTAATTAATTTTGTTGGGTTAATGATTTGGGATTGAGTTGGAGGTAC